>NC_143553.1:86946944-87256388 GCF_054136105.1 Typopeltis vanoorti
GCAATTGCACTTGCACGGTTTATGACTTGAGAAAGGGAACAAAGAGACTGCCTTTTAACGATTCTTTTTCGCAGAATGTCAGCACATTATTCAGTATTCTTTTGCAAGAGCTACTGAAACGTTTAACAACAGAACTTGTTGACTGTACTCGATCCATCATACAAATTAATAATAAGAAAATAATGCAAAAAAGCGACAACAAAAATCAAGCTACTACTAGTACAGTGACAGACAAGAAAGCACGTGATTTCGCATGTTGGCGACCAATTTGTACATCCTTCATTTCTTTCTCCCCTTCAGCATGAATCGACTATTGGCAAAACGCCAAGCAGAGATCTATAAATGGTGGGCGTACTATAAAAGTAGCTAAACAAATGGGAAGGCTTTGGTAAGAATAGAAAAAATAAATATCAGGAAGATGGTAAAACGCTTTGGAGGCTATTGAAATAGCTCAGAATAATAATGTATAAAGAATCAAATGGTAAGAATATATGAAATAAATATCAGGATGATGGCAAAGTGTTCTATAGGCTATTGGAAAAGTTCAGAAATGAAAGAAAAGAATACTGTAAAAGGAATCAAAGATTATCGGTAAAGATAACATGAAAGATAACATAAAGATAACAAAGATCTGTATTTAAGTTTTGTCGATTTGGAAAAGGCATATGACAAGGTGCCAAGAGAGAAGCTATTCAATACGCTGCAGTTATATGGTGTCAATGGGGCATTATATCAAGCAATACTTAGTCTTTATTTGAGTTGTGAGTCAGCAGTTAGAATTGAAGGAAGTACAGGAAGATGGTTTAATGTTAAATCTGGTGTGAGACAAGGATGTACATTATCCCCTCTGTTATTCATTATCTATATGGATCACATTATGAAGGAATGTGGTATTAAACCTGATATCAAAATTGGAGATGTTAATGTCAGCTCTTTGCTTTATGCGGATGATGTTATACTTCTAAATAAATCCGCTACAAGTCTGCAAGATTCTCTGACTAAATTGAATAGCTGCTGTAATAGATATGGTATGAAGGTCAGCAATAAAAAGACAAAGACAATGAAAATAGGCAGATTCATTGAAAATGTCAACTGTGTTGTGAATGGAGAACCTGTGGAACAAGTAAAACATTTCAGCTACTTAGGCACAATTTTTACTGAAGATGGTAAACTAAATATAGAAATAGACAACAGAATCAGCAAAGCTGGTATCGTGGGAAGTCAATTGAATAAATTCATATGGAATAAGAAAGAAATTAGTCGGAACACTAAATTAGCTGTATACAAGACTGTGTTCAAACCAATTTTAACTTATGGATCTGAGAGCTGGGTCAGAAATAAAACACTTGACCAAAGACTAGAGACCGCAGATATGAGAGTCCTAAGAAAGATTAGAGGCGTGAACAGATGGCATCAATGGCAATATCATATTAAAAATGAGAATATTAGGAAAGAACTTGACATTGTCAGCATCCAGGAATGCATTAGCAGAGCGAATCTCAGATGGTATGGTCACTTAAATAGAATGGGAGAGGAAAGATTAGCAAAACAAGTGTTCTCTGCCAGGTTGGCAGGAAAACGACCCAGAGGAAGACCAAGATATAGGTGGATTGATACGGTACAAAGTGCCTTAGACGATAGAAATATAAGATCTGATAATGTTGGAGTCTTGACAAGTAACAGACTGATTTGGAGGAAAATTGTAGATAGGAAGTTAGTAATGATGTAATTTTTTCATGTAGTACTGTCATATCCTGTACACCCCTTGAGGGTACATGGCAGGAATTTGATGATGATGATGATAACATGAAAACTGATAAGGATTTCCTACATGTCTAGAGTAATTACTCTGAAAGACTGTTAAACGGAACACTCAGTGACAGAACCATAGTAGAAAATTTTCAAGAGGAATGCAAAGAGGAGTACATATCAATATTTGAGGTGGAAAAAGCTATTAAAAACTTAAAATGTGGAAAGGAAGCTGGAGTAGATGCTTTGACAACCTTACTCAAATCATCTGGAATTTGACCTTCTGACCAGGCACTCTGAATTATGCAGTGTAACCACTGCAAAACTTTTATACCTGCATATTTAAGCATTTCTGGTTGAATGTCATCTACTCCAGCTTCCATTTTAAGTGTTTGAAAAAAGGAAATAAAGCTAAATGTGAGAATTGCAGAGGAATTTATGCAAGCATACTTGAAAAGAGGTTGACAAAGATTGTGGAAGAGATACTTGGAGAAGAAAAAGTTGGGTTCAGACCAGTGGTTAAATTCTAAATGAATAAGTTCCAGGGCCCTATACAAAATAACCAATTGTATTTACCTTTGAATGCTATCCAGGGAAGTTCCAAACCTACCCATCCCTTTCATCAGGTGACTGTTGATATTGACTTTATATACACATTCAAAACTGTAAACAATCATTGAATAATAACACAATAATGTGGGCATAATAATTACGTAAAGGAAGAAAAGTCACAAAACCAAAAAATGTTCCTACAAAATAACCAGTTGTATTTACCTTTGAATGTGATCCACTGGTCGAGTGACCAGGAAGTCAGCAAATCTTTCCTTTCGTTCAGCCTATTTAATATTCTCTCATTGCAACTGATGGGAATTCTGTGTTTCTGTGGATTCATTACAGACCTCTTTCTCTTCAGAAACTACACACAAACTGTCATTACAAACCCGTTTTGTATTATCACTGTCATCCGAGCTATTTTTCCATTTAAAGAAAGTATCAATGTTCTTATCTATAGTTGAAATACCATACTTACTCGAATATAACTCGCATCCCTGATTTTACTTTTCAAAAAAAGAAATTAAAAAGTTTCACATATATAGTCGGGTCTCTTTTTATGCAGTAGATACATTCCACAGAAAACGGCATATAAAAAATCGCACAAAAAAGACCTAACTTACGTTGAAAAATTAGGGATATGTTCCACTTTTCTAAAATTGCATAAAACCGAAGCAGTGAATTAAAATAAACCTAAAATCGCATAAAAAATTTATAAAAATTCAGGAAAATAAGAATGCCTAAGTTTGTTTTAAAGCTTTATTCATTTAATTTTATTGAAAAGTAACAATTTTTTTTTTACATTTTGTCATCAGAATTATCGTCGCTATTACACAATATTCGGCAATGTTTACGAACTGGTGCAAAATCGCTTTCATCACCAGAAGAGATAGTCAGCGCATCAGATCTGTATGGTTCTTCACAAACAGAATAAGCTTCACCCTTGTTTTGTGCTGATTTTTTTTCTTCTGACAATGTAATCAGTTATTAAACTTTGCGATGATGATTTTACTAATTTTTTTATAAGCTTGCGATATCCAGACATACAGTTCTTCAGCTCATGTTGAAATTTAAAGGAGCGTTCAGAATTTGTGTCATTAACAAGAAAATGATTTTCCAATTTATTGCACAGTTCAAGACCTACTCGAATTATATTTGCAGTGAGCGGCTTCACTATTGTTTTCTGGATCTTTGATGATATCTAAAATTAATCGATATCCAATAATATCACATCACTTAAGGCATTATCCACAAGCAATTTGTCTACATCATTCTGGCTAAATGTATCAAAACCTTCTCCACCAATTTCCTGTGCCAAAGTAATGATTTCAGCTGATAATGTAGATGTTTGCATGGTTGCACTGTTTGCAACACATCCAGGCCAAGCTGCTTTCTAGCAGGCATTTAAAGTTTGTGGTCTTATTTCAGTGATAGCAGATGCAACATGATTTAAGCAGCCCAAAATAGAAAATTTTTTCCAAATGTCAGTTACTGTTAATGATTTATTTTCTAGTTTATCCAACATAAATTGAAAAATGTGCTTAACGTAATAATTTTAAAAGTAGCAATTATGCCTTGATCCTAATGGCTGAATAACGCTTGTTGTATTGTGGGGAAAAAGCACTACCTGCACATTTGGATGTTCTAAATGTGGATGAATTGGTGCGTTGTCAATAATTAATAAAACTTTAAAATCGAGAGCATTTTGCTTCATACATGTTTCCACTTCTGGTACAAAGCAATTATTGAACCATTCAGTAAATACAGCAGTTATTACCCAGGCCTTTGTATTAGCCATCCAATGTACCGGTAGCTGTTTTAGATCTTTGCCTTTTAGAGCACATGGTCTTGGAGATCGATTTACTAGGAGGAGGTTTCAACATTCGATTTCCTGATGCATTGCTACAAAGTAGCAATGTTACCCGATCTTTGCTTGCTTTTTTCTCAGACTTTGCGATGTAAGTTCGACTAGGCATTTGCTTCCAAAACAATCCTGTTTTCGTTAAACACTTGATCGGGACAATATCCACCATCTTCAATAATTTTGGCTATTTTTGGCTGCTTCTTCATCTGCTGCTGCAACATCACCTGTAATATTCACGTTATGAAGTGCATTCCTTTTCCAAAACTCGGTTAACCATCCTTTGCCAGCTGAAAATTCTTTATCAGCCTAGGAAGCGGAAGTAGACGGCTCCATTTGCTTCATCTGTTCATAAAACTGAAGAGCTTTTTGTTTAATTAAATGACCACTTATAGGAATTCTTCTTTGAGTTAATTCTTCAATCCAAATTACGAGCGCTCGTTCCTTTTTTTCTAATAAAGCATCTCTTGAGTATGATGATAATTTGGCACCACTTAATATTGTGCCAGAAATGACAGATTTTTTTATTGCAACTTTATTCTTTTTAATTGCTCTTATAATAGATTCGCCTAAATTAAAATGTTTACATAAGCATTTACATTAAAATGGTATATACGTTTTGAAGTTATGCAACGCATAACTTCAAATCCGCATAAAAAGAGACTTGAATGTACCTCACACATGAAAAAAAGCTTAAATATGTTCACGTTGGGCGATAGTAGCTTGCCCTCCCCAAACAGCCACTATACTGCACTAGGTAAGAAAAACAAGTACTTTTATTATGTTAGTGAATAAGGTATGAGCAGTCTGTGTAATATATTTCTCAACAAATAGTGCAATTAGAGACAACTGGGATAAAAACGACACTAATTAATGAATCACATGTCCCCTCATACGGAAACTATGCTTGTTTTGCTTGAGTCTATGCTGTATAGACTCAATCAAAACCATATGTTGCACCTGCAAACACGGTATCTAATTAAAAACTATTGTTATTAATTAGATGTGTGAGTTCGCCTGCCTCCCCAAAGCAGTAGTAAAATTCAACCAAACGTGTTAAAACTAAGAAATATATATATATATATAGTGAATGTTGTTATGGCAGTTTCGCATATGGAATTCGGTTGAAGAGAGTTAGCATTTCAACTCAATTGTCGGCTATTCTTTTATCTTCTGGTCGCACGATCTTTTGTTAATACCGCACCAGTCATATGCACGTCTTAATAACCTGCCATTTCTGTCTGTTTCGTGTTAGGCTTAATTACCATAAAGGGAGAAAAGTCACAAAACAGAAAAATGTTCCGGAGCTGAGTCCTAGCTGAATTTAACCACTGGTTCAGACCAAATAGAAGTTAAGGTCAGTTTTTCACTTTACAGCAAATAGTTCAGAAATCATGGGAATGTGGCAAGGATTTGTACTTAAGTTTTGTAAATCTGGAAAAAGGCATATGACATGGTGAGTAGAGACAAGATTTTTACAACACTACAATTACATGTAGTAAATGGAACATTATATAGAGCAATACATAGGCTATATGTAAGTTGTCAGTCAGCAGAAAAAATTGAAGGAAATACAGGAAGATGGTTTGATATAAAATCAGGGGTAAGACAGGAATGCACATTAACTCCACTCTTATTCATCATCTATATGGGTCATATTATGAAAGAAGTGGCATTATGTCTGATATTAGAATTGGACATATCAAACTTAGTTGTTTGCTTTATGCAGATGTTGTCATATGCCTAAACATTCCTAAATGTATTCAGAATTCCAGTACAGGTCTCTAGGATTCTCTAACTAAATTGAATTGCAGCTGTAATAAATTTGGCATGAAAACAGCAATTAAAAAGACCAAGAGTATGAAAACAGGCCGGAACATAGAAAACTTCATCTCCAAATGAATGGAAATCCTATAGAACAAGTAAAATATTTCAGCTATGTAGACACAGTTTTTATGAAAATGGCAAGTTAAATCTGGAAATAGACAACAGAATAAGCAAAGCTGGTATGGTGGGTAACGAGTTGAATAAATTTATATGGAATAAGAGAGAAATTAGCCATAACACCAAACTAAGAGTATACAAGATTGTTCGAATCCATTTTAAGTTATGGATCTGAGAGTTGAGTTAGAAATAAAGCACTTGAACAGACTAGAGATCACAGATGTAAGGCTTCTGGAAAAAAATCAGGGGAGTGTATCGATGGCATCAATGGCAGAATGATATTCAAAATGGAGACATTTGAAAGGAACTTGACACTGTTAGCATTCAAGGATATGTCAGCAGAACTATCTAAGGTGGTACGACCACTTAAATAGAATGGGTAAGGAAAGGTTAGCAAAACAGGTGTTTGATGCCAAGATGGCAGAAAAGATACCCAGTGGAAGACCAAGGTCTAGGTGGATTAATTCAGTCAGAAGTGCATTAGAAATATGAAATATTAGATATGACAATAATATTGGAGTGCTAACAAGTAATAGACTAATTTGGAGGAAAATTGTTGATAGGAGATTAAGAATACTGTAAACATAATCATGTAGTGCTGGAAGTGATGATGCTGCTTACAATTTAACATGACCATGTGAAAAATATATCTGAACTACTTAATAGTGACTAGCTTAATACACTTGCTGTGTGAAAGCTGGATTTTACTCTTTCATATATCCTGATATTATTATTATTATTATTACGGGCAACTCCGGGAAGTCATTAGACTCATCGAGGGAGGCCCCAAATCATTTTCATCACAACTATTCGACATTCATACAGTATCTATCATACCTCGCCTTAAACTCATTCACTGTCACAGCATCCACCACAGACTCAGGGAGCGCATTCCACTCATTCACTACTCTAAAAGTAAAGAACCCAGCTCTAACACCTTTACTAACCACACTTTTGCCCAGTTTCCATGGATGTCCCCTAGTCCTCCCACAACCAGCCCTGTTCTCAAAAATATCTTCTGAATTAATTTTATAGAAACCCTTCAGTAATTTGAATGTCTCAATCATATCTCCCCTCCTCCGCCTATCAACCAATTTTTGCAACCCACAAATCCTCAACCTGTTCTCATACGGTTCATTCCACAGACCTGCTATCATCTTGGTCACTCGCCTCTGGATCCTCTCCACCTCCTCCACATCAAGAAGAAACCTAGGTGACCAAATCTGGGCACAGTAGTCGAGATGAGGTCTTATCAAGGCTCGATACAGAGGAACAATAACCTGCTTGTCTCTGCTTGTCAACGTATTCTTCAGCAACCAAGTGATTTGATGAGCTGATTTGGCCACTTTTGCAATGTGTCCCCTAAATTTTAATTCCTTATCCACCAACACTCCTAAATCTCGTGCCTCATCAATTTCCTGGAGAACGGTTCCACCAATGCAGTAAACTGCCTCCAATCTTTTCACACCAAAATGCATAACCTTACATTTTGCCACATTAAATTGACATCCATTATCCCTAGCCCAGACCTCCAATCTATCCAAATCATCCTGCAAAATTTTGACGTCATCTGCATTCACTATTGCCCTACCCAACTTCGCATCATCCGCAAACAATTGAACTGTTCCTCTCAGATCCTTTCCTATATCATTTATGAACAAATTAAACAGCAGTGGTCCAAGAACAGATCTTTGTGGTACACCACTAGTCACAGGCCGTCTTGTGGACTCTACTCCTGAGTAAACCACTCTCTGATATCTCTCCGTCAACCACCCTCCTATCCATCTCACCAACCCTATGTCCATTCCCATATGCTGCAATTTACTGATTAGAATTCCATGTGGTATCCTGTCAAAGGCCTTAGCAAGGTCCAGTAGAATCACTGTAAACCCATTACCCTTATCCAGTTCAGCCGTCACTGTGTTATAATACGTGAGCAAGTTACTGAGGCATGACCTACCCTTCACAAAACCATGCTGTCCCCGATACAGTATCCCATTTTCTTCTATCCAATCTTGTATTTTCCTCTTGACTATTTTCTCTAAGACCTTGATAATGATTCCTGTTATGCTGATTGGCCGGTAATTTTCAACAGCAGCCTTGGAACCACCTTTGTGCAGTGGAACTATTTTCCCCTCTTTCCACCCCCTTGGGACTGACCCAGTCCTGAGGCTCAAATTAAACAAAATGGTCAAGGGCACTGACAATTCTTTGGCCGCTTCACGTACGACACGAGCTGGTATACCATCCAATCCCACAGATGTATTGACATTGAGGTTCTGTAATAGACTAGTTACCTCTACTTCATTCATCACAATTCCAGTATAAGCTGTTGGTTCTTCCATTTCCGCAAATTCACCACCTGGATGATATACTCTTGCAAAGTGCTCGCTCAGTAATTCCACAACATCGACTGATTCGGTTACCTCCCTACCCTCAGCATTTTTTAAGATCATTCTACCATGAGCATTTTTCCTTTTACTTACAACATATTGAAAAAACTGTTTGGGATTCTCTTTAGCCTGCATGGCCAATTTCCTTTCGTAATCTGCTTTTGCTTTTCTTACCACCCTTGTTACCATCCTGGCCTGAGCTTTATACTGTTCCTGTGCCTGATGGTCACCTTTCTCCTTAAATTCCCTCCACAATTGTTTCTTTTTTTGCAGCTCAAGCTTAATAGTGTTATTCATCCATTTAACCCCTACCTGATTTATTATTCGGACTCTTGGTATACAGTCAACCATTGCCTCCTGCAAACAGTTCTTAACCACCTCCCATGCACTATCAACATCCAGCCCTTGCAGTTTTACATGCCGTGGCATTGAGCCAAGCACACACCTAAGCTTGTCATACTTAGCAGCCCGGTAATTCCACATGTACCCTGTCTTAATTGTAAATTCGACTCCTTTAGCCACCTCCCAAGTCATGACCTTATGGTCACTCTCACCAATTGGTGGCAACATGGTCATGTTCGTTACAGCTACATTCTCAGTTGCAATTACTAGGTCCAGCACTCTTTGCCCCCCTGGTATTTTCCAATACATGTTGCCGTAGATAGTTGTCCCTTAATAACTGCATAAAATCCAATTCCTTCCTCCCATTTGCCCTCTCCTCTTTCCAGTCAATGTTACCCTAATTGAAATCACCCATAATAATTACCCTCCTTCCACTCATTTCTTCTATTTGCTTATGCATACTATCCCCACCATCCACTCCATCACCCGGCCTATAGCAGCACCCAATTGTATATTTTTTTCTGCTAGATTCTATCTCACACCAAACAGCCTCAAATGTGCTTTTTTCCCCATCCTGCAGTTCAACTTCTATACTCCTTGGCTGAAGCTCATCAGCTATCATCAATAACACTCCTCCCCCCTTTTTATTCACCCTGTCACTCCTGAACACGCTATACCCGTCGCATTCAATCCCACTAGCTTTATCATCTTCTGTCAGCCATGTTTCACTAATACCGACAACCTGTGGCCTGGAAGTGCCAACCATGGCCAAAAACTCTTCCTTCTTGTTCCTAATACTCCTGGCATTAGTGTACATGAATCGCAGAAGCCCATTTGTCCCATCCCTACTTTGATGCCTTATACTAACTATCCCATTCTGATTTGTTGTCCGTTGTACTCTTCCGGGCATAATATACTCATTCATACACTTAACTGCCCCCCCTAAAGTCTGCATATCTACTCCCCCCCTCTTAATAAATCTAGTTTCCCTGAGTCTGTACATCCACTTCCACATCATTCATCAACACTCTTTCAAGTCTCCGTACACCAACTCCATTCAAATGTAACCCATCCATCTTATATAAGTCCTTTCGCCCATCGAACTCATTCCACACATCCACAAATTCCACACCACTCTCCATTAACCCACACATAAAGTCATTGGCAATTTTGGCCCTCCTCCTAAGCACTTCGCTGTCATACCGCGGTAAGATACTCACCATCCTAACTCTCTCACTCTTCTCTTTTGCTACCTCAAACAACTCCCTCACATCCTCTATCATTTCCATTTTGTCCTGTTTCAAATCATTCGTTCCTGCCACGATTATCATCTCTTTCACCCTCTGTTTTTGCAGTCGAATAGATTCGCTGACGTCCTTTATGTTCGCACCCGGCTGGTACGACTTCGTTAAATTCTCAATTATTACGCCTCTTAATAGCGAATCCCCATACAGCACTCGCTCCTTCATTTTATTGACGTTTACGAACATTCTATTATTTGCCGTCACAGACTTCCGCCGGTTATTTGTCGGTACGTTCAACACACATTTTTCCATACGCTCCAGTTGTCTTCTGGCTCTGTGAATCGCGTCATTCAAACGGGCAATTTCGCTACTCGCATTTATCTCACCATTTTCATTATCAATCAAATCATCCATTCTTTCTGTGTTTCTACCTTCATTTACACTTTCAGCGACGCTCTCACACCTATCTGGCACTACCACGCAATTCTCTAGTACACCGCCATTTTCTACATTCTGACTACCGTTAACGATATCAGTCTCGATACACGAAACGCGCTTGAAGTCCTCATTCTCTTTACACTTTCTACACACACATATATATATATATATATATATACATATATGATATATATATATATATATACATATATGATATATATATATATATATCAGGATATATATATACTCTCAGAGGGTATCAGGAAATTGATGATGGTGATATATGCATGCAATAACAGCTCTAGATTCAGCTGTTATGATTGTAAATGAAATCGCTGTGTGAAGTGCATTTCATAACAGTGAAATCACTGTTATGAAATGCACTTTTTTTGTAATTGCATATGATTATTCCATGTTTTTATATTTTTATTTATTTATTTAAAAAAAAAAAGACACTTTAAAAAATCAAAGAGCTATACATGCTTGTCTACAACAGACTTCTACAAACATCCATGACCTGTTGGTTGGAGAGCAGGTATGCTACCCATTCGGTCAACCGGGCTCTAAAAGAATCTACAGTCATAAATCAAAATATTCGTGACTTCTGCCATTTTAAAAAGCCTCTATATCTCAGTTGAATTCAACTGTGCTTTTGGCTGGAAAGACCTGGGTTTAATCCCATCTTGGATGGGAAGAACTTTTATCAGAGCTTTTCAACTGAAGGCGAGTCATCATCTAGGTAGTAAGGCTTTTTCCTTCTGAAAACTTGGGTTTTACATCCTGCAAAACAGGCAGATCTGCCAGAAGAACACACACAATTGACAACCACTATACACTGGTTGATGGTTCATCCTATCTGTAGATAGGATGAACCATCCTGTTAGAGCATAAATATGTATTAAATTAGGAATGTTGATGCTTTGATTTTTTTTTTTTTTTTTTCCCCCACTGCACTTTGCTTTTGTAAACAGAGAAGGAAATCTTGTGTTGATGTGATCTCATTTGAGAAATTTATTACTAATTTAACTGAAATTTCATTGGTTGTTTTTTTTAATGAAAATTAGATGCATTGTGTTGCTCTAAAAGAATTAGTTGCAATGTAACAATGATGTATATTTCCATATATCTATATGGAAATATACATCAGTTAGCAATGAAACAAAAAATAGTTTACTAGTTAATTTTAGCAGTATTTTCACTGCATGTATTGTAGTTATATAATTCAAGTGACTGAAATGAAGAATTTATTAACCATATAAACCATAAATTCATTAACCATAAAAACCTTAAATGTGTTAAAAAAAAAAAAGTGATGATGCTGCTTAAAATTTAACATGACCATGTGAAAACTGAAGGCGAGTCATCTGAACTACTTAATAGTGACTAGCTTAATACACTTGCTGTGTATTAAGCTGGATTTTACTTTCACACTGCTGGCACATTTAGGATAAATATGTGTGATTTCATCAGCTATATTTAAAGGCTGTTACCACATGCCTTACATAAGTTTCATTCTAAAATGAAAGATCATGAAGTTTAATTCTCATTCTAATGGAAAAATATAGCTCATAGCATGTCAGAAGGTCTTAATATCAGAAGGTCTAAAAGAATCAGTTGCAATGTAATGATGATAATGGTAGCTGTACACAGCAAATTCAAACTTTTTTCTTTTTTTCCCCCCTTTGGATATAAAACTTGGAGCATTTATAAATCTGGGGTGCACTGAATTCGAAATCTGATTTTGAAATTTCTGTACCATCCACTGTTTTAAGGAAAGTGAAATAAAAACTTTATAGATAAATTTTTAATTAAAACATGATTATTACAAACTGAGCCAATTTAAAAGAAAAAATAGTTGTGTGTTTCATTTGTAAGCATCATCTGAGGATTTCCTAGATAAAAAGTAGCATATTGGAATTTTTTTTTTCTTTGAACCACTTTTCCATGTTGTCAGTATCCTTATGAACATATAACCCACAGATTCATAATGCCTTCATCAGTTGATGTTAATGTAATTGTCACTGGATTTAATTAAGGAATTTTGAAAACTGACTTCAAGGCAACCCATGCATTTTTTTTTTTTTTTTTTTTTTTTTTTTTTTTCCCCACTATTTTAGTCTTTGTCAAAATTGGTGTCCTTCCTAATCGTTTGATTTGTGAGCTTTTTTTTTTTAATTTACTTATTTAGCTTCATTTATCTTTGGAATTTATTCCTCAAATAAATAAGTGCTTCACAGTTTTTATTTATATGTTATCATGAAGCTTAGTTTAATGTGAAGCAGTGGTAAGAAAAAATTATTTTTTTTCTGATGTAGAGGTACATACAGACATTCTTCTGTCCAGAAATCAAATTCTACCTAGCATGCCTAAAATTACAAAAATTGTAATTAGTATGCTAAAATCAATATAATTCATGCAAAGGATAAATCTTGTGATGTATTGTAATTTATGGTACCTTTCTAAATTGAATTGAATACAGGAGATATCTTTACAGTAGCAAGGCTTATACGTTGGTTAGACATAACTAGTAATTAGTTTACGGAATTAACAACGCAAATAAAGTATATTAATTAAAGGTAACTTTCATGAATCACTTCTATATTTCGGCAACGTCACATTGCCATCTTCAGGAACATAAAGATATGGTATGTGCACGCAGGCACCAACACAAAGCAAATGAGGAAGAAAGCAAGAAACTAATATTGTTCCTAAAGTCCTAATGGTGCCCTCTTGTGGGCTAATTTGAGTCTTGGCTGTTGGGCTGAAGTTCTCATAATGTAAGTCTCCCAAATTTGGGGTAGTTTCATGCACCCAAATTTGTTGAGGTTAGGAACGTTTTTTAGAGCTGCTAAAGATTCTTTGAATAATCTTTCGTATTTAAACTTGCTGCAATGAATTATTTTTGTTTTCTTCCAACGAATTTTATGGTGGGTATCTAAGGCATGGTCTGCCAGTCCAGAGCAGCTGTACTGGTGAAACCGGATGTAGTCTTTGTGTTCTGAAATCCTGATATTAGTTGTTCTGCCTGTTTGGCCAAAGTAGGACAATTTGCTGCTGCAAGGGACCTGGTATACACCAGGTAGGTCTAGGGGAAGTGGTTGGTCTTTGGTAGAGCGGATAAGGGATGCCAACTTTTTATATAGTCTGTAACAGGAAGTAAGGTCATATTTTTTGAGGATATTGGTTATTTTCTCAGAGGTGCCCTGGATGTAGGGGGATGGTGATAGACTTGGTGTAATCTTTATTGTGGAGGGGGGTTGTGGTTTATTGGTTTTAGTATTTTTTGGGGTTATTGCCATTGGCTAAGAAAGTGTTGAGGATGTGGTTTAGTTCAGTAGTCAGGGCCTTGTCATCTGAGCAGATTAATTTTTCCCTGTTATATAGTGTTTTTATAACCCCATATTGTTGTGAGGCTGTCCCCTCTATCTGTTCTACAAACAGATAGAGGGGACAGCCATGGGTTCACCACTTTCCCTGCCCTTGGCCAATTTCTTTATGGAGACATTTGAAGAGAAAGCCTTAAACTCCGCCCCACAAAACCCCACTATTTGGCTTCATTATGTGGATGATGTGTTTGCTATTTGGCCACATGGCTCAGACACACTCCACTCCTTCCTAACACTTAAACAACCAACACCCCAGAGTCCAGTTCACCTTAGAAAAAGAGGAAAACAACACCCTCCCCTTCCTAGACACTTTAATCACCCGCCAGCTTCATGGATCTTTGGTTTTCTCTGTTTACAGAAAACCCACCCATACTGGCCAATACATTCACAATCCCCCCCCCCCCCCTCACAACAATATGGGGTTATAAAAACACTATATAACAGGGCAAAATTAATCTGCTCAGATGACAAGGCCTTGACTACTGAACTAAACCACATCCTCAACACTTTCTTAGCCAATGGTTATAACCCCAAAAAAATCCAAAAAATACTAAAACCAATAAACCACAACCCCCCTCCCCAATAAAGATTACACCAAGTCTATCACCATCCCCTACATCCAGGGCACCTCTGAGAAAATAACCAATATCCTCAAAAAATATGACCTTACTTCCTGTTACAGACCATATAAAAAGTTGGCATCCCTTATCCGCTCTACCAAAGACCAACCACTTCCCCTAGACCTACCTGGTGTATACCAGGTCCCTTGCAGCTGCAAATTGTCCTACTTTGGCCAAACAGGCAGAACAACTAATATCAGGATTTCAGAACACAAAGACTACATCCGGTTTCACCAGTACAGCTGCTCTGGGCTGGCAGACCATGCCTTAGATACCCACCATAAAATTCGTTGGAAGAAAACAAAAATAATTCATCGCTGCAAGTTTAAATACGAAAGATTATTCAAAGAATCTTCAGCAGCTCTAAAAAACGTTCCTAACCTCAACAAATTTGGGTGCATGAAACTACCCCAAATGTGGGAGACTTACATTATGAGAACTTCAGCCCAACAGCCAAGACTACCAAATTAGCCCGCAAGAGGGCACCATTAGGACTTTAGGAACAATATTAGTTTCTTGCTTTCTTCCTCGTTTGCTTTGTGTTAGTGCCTGCATCCACATACCATATCTTTATGTTCCTGAAGATGGCAATGTGACGTTGCCGAAATATAGAAGTGATTCATTAAAGTTACCTTTAATTAATATACTTTATTTGCGTTGTTAATTCCGTAAACTAATTACCAGTTAGGAGATATCTTTCTCAAACAAATTACAGGTATCCTCGCTTAATGCGGGATTTGATTAACATGGTGAAATTAATTGCAGCAATCCCATGATATACGCCGCAAGAGATTTGATTAACGCGCCTTTAACCCTGCGAAGCTCGCAGCTGATCTGACAGATACATGCAAAATGTATCTGTCAGATCAGCTTACACAATTCAGTATATAGCATGGAGGTCATGAGTAGCTGTGCATTCACATGTTAGAGTGATATTCCGCACTGTTTTTTGTTATCAGTTTGGTTTAATAAAGGTTTGTGATATTTGACAGTAAATTGTATCTGCCGCGCCCTCTGATGTCAGTATAGTATGGTTTAGTTTTTTTTGTTTTTTTTTTAAAATTCTTTGTTCAATAATTTCTGGATTGTAGCTGAAAATAAATAAACCATCATGTATTATTACTGAAATAGAGAGCTAAAGGCTTATTTATCATACATGTTCTCCAGGAGATGCGCTTTAAATTTATGGAAAATACTAAGGAAAGTAATCTGGATCTTTCTCCACCTTTACTACGAGTTGCCCATAAGTTTGCTTATGCTTGCATCTGCCGAAACTTTTAGTTTCTATATATTCGGCACAAAACCATTGTAGTTTCTATATTCGGCTATGAAATAACGTTCGATTCAATATCCATTTAATTTGTACCATCGTGTATTATATTTGCAGTGTTTTTTCGTTATGTTTTATTGCTTGTTCGACGAGGTCTGAAGAGTCATTTTGCTTGTTATCGTAGAATTTATGCCGATAAGAAAAAAACTAAAACTGTTCAAACTACTCTTGATGACTTCTTTTGATAAAAAAAAAAATTGCGGTAAATAATGTGTGTACAAGTATTTATTAAACATTTACTTTGCATTCATTTTTTAGAAGAGTAGCATATAAAACGAATTATTAATACAGTAATCGATCATGAACAAATTGAAATTTTTACCATTAATTATTACATTTGATTAACGCGATTTTGATATATGCGGTAACATCAAGGGATTAATTATCTGCGTTAATTGAGGGATACCTGTATTTTAAAAAATGAAGGGGTATAAATTATTTTTTTTAAAACTGCTGCATATAGAGTTATGCAGAATGTAGTTGTTATCATTGCTCATTGTGCCTCTACTCAAGGAAAGTCTATATTATCTGATGAGTG
Source organism: Typopeltis vanoorti (assembly GCF_054136105.1). Classification (NCBI taxonomy): domain Eukaryota; kingdom Metazoa; phylum Arthropoda; class Arachnida; order Uropygi; family Thelyphonidae; genus Typopeltis; species Typopeltis vanoorti. The sequence goes on from NC_143553.1 coordinate 86,963,342, forward strand.
AAGCTTCATCAAAGAATCAGAAATTGTGGCTGTAATCTAATCTCTTAATCCAATCTTATTATATTTTGTGATTCAAGAAAAATTAACCATGACTTAGTTTTAATACAAGTTTTTTTCCACAACTGATAAAAAATAAGTAAATAATAAATAAATAAAATCTGTAACCCACCCACATTACAAATGTACTATAGGTTTATAGAAGCCTTTTGTGGCTGGTAGCCACATAAAAAATATTTTAACTTATTATCTAATTTATTACTATTACCCCTTTCTATTTCAAACTCAGTATTCAGTCAGTTTTCACACTTGTGCATAAAAAGAATATTATGGATGTGTATGTGAGAGTAACAGCTTAGAAATAGTTTGTGTACATAATGAACTCATATTTTTAAGAAAGAAATATTAACTATTAAAAAAATGATAGAGAGCAAGAAAAAAATAAGTTGCCGGTTTAGATTAAGAAGTTGGTTGCTTGTTTTTGAGGAGATAAGTTAGTATGGAAAACTGCCATATTTTAGACACATCTTGATTTTGTTACCAAGTTTTGTAGTTGTGCTCACAGAAATTGAAACCTATAAACAGCCAATGGAAATCAAAGCTAATTCCACTCCTTCAGAGAATGTCACAGTAGTTTGTTTCTCTAAATTACATATATCCGATTTCTAACAATGATATTTAAAACATTGGAATTTTTGTTTGCCTATAATTGTTTAGTGTAACAGGTTTCTTCACTTTGTCTTGAAAAGTCAAAGTGAAGAAATAAATTTTGAATTTCTTTTCTTTACAAGAAATGCTGTAGTTATAACCAAGAATGTGATTTGTCTTTTTTTCATGGAATGGTGACAGACTCACAAGTCAGCTATACTATACAGTCTTCGATGACAATATATTGTTTTATATGAAAAATATGTGCATGCACAGTTTTAACTTAAAAAAATAAATAAAATAGTTGGAATATGTGGTAATAAATTCTTTACTATACTGCTCAGATTATGGATGTTTATGAATAAGATGGCCAACTTTAGAAAATCACAAATCATTATTTTCACATTTTTTTTACATTACATTACAAAAAAATATCATGTTGGAGACTTAATGGATTATATACAGATTGTATACATTCTTTATTCCAGTGGAACCACCCTTACAACTGAGCTTGACCACATACACAACACTTTCCTCTCCAATGGCTACAGCGATCAAAGTATTAAAAAAATAATCAGGTCCTCCCACATTCCCCGGTCTTCTCTTCAGAAAGAGTTTAAAAATGCCGTCACCATACCCTACATCCGTGGCACATCCGAAAAAATAGCCAAGATTTTAAAATCAAGATTTTATAACCTATCCACAGCATTTAAGCCCACTGCAAACTTGCTACTCTTATCCGTTCTACAAAAGATCAGCTCCCTCCTCTCTCAGTGCCTGGAGTCTATAAAGTACCCTGTTCCTGTAAACTGGCATACTTTGGACAGACAGGCAGATCAACTACTGTCCACCTGGAGGAACATAAGTCATACATCTGCAACCACAACTATGGTCAGTCAGGCCTGGCTGACCATGTCTTGGATACAACCCACAGAATCTAATGGAAAAAAACCACCATGCCCCACCACAGCAAATTCAAAAAAGAGAAACTATTCTTAGAATCAGCAGCAGCTCTCAGGAATCAACCAAATCTTAACAAATATGGTTGCATTAAGCTTCCTAAGATTTGGGAAACGCTTATCAGCAGAGGTCCCACTTTACATTTCAGGCCACCTACAACTGCCCTTAGAGGGCACTCAACCTAGATAGGACTTTAGTGTCACCCACGTGGTTGGGCTTAGTATTGTTTGTTATTTGTATATATATGTTACATTAGTTTTTTTGTAATCCCTGAAGATGTCTCAAACTGAATTTTAAAAAAATAAAAAAAAATATATAGTATCCTTTTTTTATTGTATAATAAACATTATCACATTCCTGATATGTATCCCTAGAGGAGTATAGGATGTTACAATAACACTACATGAAAAGTTTACATCATTACCTATCAATAGTTTTCCTCAAGATTAATCTGTTATGTCAGGACTCCAGTTTCCGTCACCTAGATTTTGGTCCTCCTCTGGATCTTTTTCCTGCCATCTTGGCTTCTAACACGTTTTGCTAACCATACCACCTTAGATTAACTCTGCTAATCTAAGGTGGTATGGTCGATGAATGCTAACAATGTCAAGTTCTTTCTTAATATCTTCATCTTTATTATGATTCTGCCAGTGATACCATCTGTTCATGCTCTTAATCTTTGTGAGAACTCTCATATCTGTGTCTTTAATCTTTGATCAAGTGTTTTATTACTAACCTAGCTCTCAGAACCTAACATTAAAATTTGGTTTGAATACTGTCTTGTATATAGCTAGTTTAATTTTTTTGACTACTTTCTCTCTCTCTCTCTCTTATTCCATATCTATTTACTCATTTGACTTTCTACCATACCAGCTTTGCTAATTCTGTTCTCTATTTCTATATATAATTTACCCTTTTCACTAAAAATTGTGCCTAAATAGCTGAAATGTTTTGCTTATGTTGTAAGTTTGCCATTCAGGATTCAGTTTGATGTTTTTAGTTTTGATGTTCCTACCTATTGTCATAGTTCTTGTCTTTTTATTACTGATTATCATACCAAATTTCTTATAGCAGTTATTCAGTTTAGTTAGGGAATCTTGCAGACTTCTATTGGATTTCTTTAGGAGTATAATATCATCTGCATAATGTAAAGAGATAAATATCTAATTCTTTGTATTAGGCACAATGTTACTTTTCTTCATAATATGATCTATATACTTTCTTTTAGGGTTACAGTGATCAGCATTCATATTTATAAATTTAGGGATGTGTTGAACAGATTATTTTATTAATTACTCGACCCCTGTATCGAGGTCATCGTTGAAAGGATACAAGTGTATAAGGAACCAAACTACATGCTGTAGCTCTGTATACATATTTCCACACGACATCACGGCCCCCTTTGTCCACATACTCCGCTCCAGATATTTTGTGTGGCTTTTCTTCATAATATGATCTATATACTTTCTTTTAGGGTTACACGGTGATCAGCATTCATATTTATAAATTTAGGAACGTATTGAACAGATTATTTTATTAATTACTAATAAAATAAAACAAAATTTGACGTTTCGACACCTGTATCAAGGTCATCGTCGAAAGGATACAAGTGTATAAGGAACCAAACTGCATGCTGTAGCTCTGAATACATATTTCCATACGACATCACGGCCCTCTTTGTCCACGTACTCCGCTCCGGATATTTCGTGTAGCAAAACAATTTTTACCTTCAAAAAGAAGATACAGCCATGGGTTCACCGCTTACCCCCCCCCCCCCAATAGCTAACTTTTATATGGAAGACTTTGAGCAACGTGCTCTAGAGACAGCATGTTTAAAACCCAAAATTTGGCTCAGATACGTCGATGATATTTTTGCCATTTGTCCCCATGGCCGCGAAGCTCTAAATACATTCCTTAGTCACCTAAACAAACAACACAAACGTATCCAATTCACCATTGAAATAGAAAAAACAATTCTCTTGCGTTTTCCCTCTGGCTGTCTCTCTTTCTCAGTTTACTGCAAACCTACATACACAAAAATTCTTACCACCACCCAACACAAAAACTAGGTGTCATAAGCCCCTTAAACACAGAGCTCTAACAATTTGTTCTAATGACAAGCTCTAAACCAGAAATACAAGATCATCAACCAAACATTTATAAAAAAATGGATACAGTAAAAAAACTATTCACAAGATCCTCCATAAAGATACCAGTAAGAACAAAAAAGATTTCAGGAATGCTATTGCCATTCCTTATGTTAGAGGCATTTCTGAAAAAATAGACAGAACATTTCGCAAATACAACATTAAAACCACCTTTAAACCCCAAATAAGTTAAGACACCTACTCAGTTCTTCTAAAGATCCTTTTCCACACCTAGCCCACCCAGGGGTATACAAAATACAATGCACATGTAACATACCATACATAGGGGAAACAGGGCTAACTATCCCAATCAGACAAGAATGAACACAAACGACATTAAATACCTCCATTTTGGAAAAACCGGCCTTTCTGACCACACACTCCAAACATACCATAGAATTGATTGGAAAAATACCAAGTCCTTACAACGCACCAAAACCTGGTTTGAGAGAAAATTTAAAGAGTCACGTGAAATGCTCAAACACAACCCAAATCTCAACAAAAATGATGGCCTAACCATATCAAGAATGTGGAGGACCCATCTACAACCTGTATAACAACCTAAACTAGCCATAGAAAAATTCCACTACAAGAAGACAACCTGTTGAAGTGTTTGTAACATTCAACAGCAACTGAAAGAAATCAGAACTGTACAAATCCAGAAGAATATTAATACATTAGGACTTTAGCAGTTTATTGTAGTTGTATTTATTTATTTTTATCACTAGAGGTCAGGCTAGGGAAAAAGGATTAATTAACTACGTAGATTTAATTTACCAGTATACAGAGCTAGAGCATGTAACTTGGTTCCTTATACACTTGTATCCTTCCGATGATGACCTCGATACAGGGATCAAAACGTCAAGTTTTATTTTATTAGTAATTAATAAAATAGTGTGTTTTTGTGTCCCTAAATTTATAAATATGAATGATCTATATAGATGATGAATAACAAAGGAATAATTTGCACCCTTGTGTGACAACTGATTTAACATCAGATCATCTTCTTCTACCTCTTTAATTCTGACTTCTGACTTACAACTCAAATATACACTATCTACCAATAATTGTCCGGACACTAGCAATATACAATTGATACCAGCAGGAGAACTCTAATATCGGGTATGTCCACCTTTGGCTTTGATCACCTCCTCCACCCTTCGAGGGAGGCTTTCCACCAATGTGCGGCAGATTTGTCTCCATTCCTCCAAAGCAGCGCTCAGTTCAGTGACAGATCGATGACGTGCTGCTCTGGACCACAATCACTGCTTCCAATTTGTCCACAGATGTTCAGTGGAGTTGAGGTCAGGACTCTGCACAGGCCAGGGCAGTTGTTTAACACCCATCTCTTCATACCATTCCATAACAGCTGCAGCTTTGTGGAATTGTCATCTTGATAATCACACAGGTCCATTTCATAAAAACTCCACAGTGTAGGCAGAACCTGATTATCCAGAATATCAAGGTACTGAGCTGCCTTCATGGAATCACGGACAGTGACCAGTGGTCCCACTCCAAACCAGCTGAATGCACTCCCACACCATTACTCCTCTACCACCAAACTTTACTGTGGGTACAACACACTGTGGTAACAAGCGTTCACCAGGTTGCCTCCACACTCGCACCCTGCCATCAGACTGGAAACAGGTGAACCTTGATTCATTGCTCCAGAGTACCGTTTTCCACTGGTCAATTGTCCAGTTCACATGCTCTCTCTTTGCACCAGGCCAGATGAGCCACCTTGTTCATTGTTGTGATGTTTGGCTTGTGTGCTGCTGGTCTTCCGTGGAAACCCAGCCAATGGAGTTCTTTTCGTACAGTATTAGTGCTCACCATGGTGTTGCTGGCACTCTGGAACTCATCATGTATGGTCGGTGCCGATTGTATCTGGTTTTTGCATGTCACCCGTTTTAACACCCTACTTCCCTGTCAGTCATTTTCAGCATCTGTCCTGGGTGTTTTCCACCACTAAGTGATGCCAGAACGTCTCCATTTCTTGATCACATTGCCAACCGTTGATTTTGGATGCTCCAGTTCAGCAACAATGGCACATATAGACATGCCACCAATGTGACAGCCCATGATGATACCTCTCTCTCAGTTACTGAGTTCATGTTGTATTGCCATACCACCTGTATTCAACTGCTACAATGAAATACTGCTTCCTACCATCTGTATACCGGTTTTTATGTTATTAACAAACCTGGAATGTTCTGTAACTTCAAATAGCAGGGGTGTCCGGACAATTATTGGTAGATAGTATACATGTACACTACATATTGTTTGATATAATGTACCATTTACACTATAATTGCAGTTTTTCTTATTGTTTCAAATTCATTTTTAAGAGCCTGCTCATCAAAACAAATTTTAAGGCTCTATTTCTTAGGTCACTAAAAACCTAGTTTCTGTGTAAGCTGGTGGTATTTTGTGTGTGTGTACAGTAGACAGTAAATGATAAAAAGCCTGAATAAAGATATGTATCCAGAAAAAGAAGTGTGTTATTTTTTTTTATTTCAATGATGGATTGAATACATACATGTTGCTTGTTCGGATGGCTGAAGAAATTGTTTAAATATTTGCGGCAATGGGGACCAGTTGGCCCCATCGCTGCAAATATTTAAATATGTATTGAAATAGTTATCAATACATCTTAGCCAAACTTTGGGTTTCAAGGTTGTTGAATTTAGAGCTTGTTGCTCAAAATGTTTCATATGAAAGTTAGCTATGGGGGTGGGTGGGAGGTGAAGTGGAGAGCCCATAGCTAGAAACAGTTTTGCCACATGAAATAACTGAACTGAGGGCTGTAATGTCGGGGGGAAATTTGTCTTGTAAGAAAAGAACTATGTTGGTGATTGGGTCATTCGTGAAAAGGACAGTAGCATCAAAACTGACTAATAAATCGCCATTGTTGACTTGAGCATTTTTAATTTTGTTTATGAAGTGTTGTGTGTTTTTTTATGTTAAAAGGGAAATGACCTACTAACTACTTGAGTGCCACTGCTAGTTTCTTGGCTAGGTGATTATTAGGGCTGTCGATTCCTTCAACTGTATTTTATGCATTTGGATGGCTGTTAATTCTTGGGGAGCATGCACAGTGTCAACTTTTCAACTGTTTTTGTCAGGAACATAGTTACTTGACTTAAGTAATTCTGTTGTTTTCTTTTTAATGCATTCTCTTGGGTTACAGTTAACTGTTTGAGGGTTAAGGCCACATTTAAACCACCAATGAAAATAAAAAGTATGTTAAGATCTTTCTTATGATCCCCTTCCTTCCCTTGCTCCCCAGGCATGTACCAAATCCATTGCACCTGTAACATATTCAACATAGGTGAAACAGGCCATATAATCATAAAACAGAAGAACATTAATGACATAAGAACATAAATTATACCTTCATCACACAAAAGCAGGTATTTCTGATCATGCACTTGAAACAAGCCACCAGATCAACTGGAAAGGCACTTTACATTGAACCAAAACATGGTACAAATGTAAATTCAAGGAAGCTGTGAAATACTTATCAGTCAACCAGATTTCAACAAAAATTATGACCTGAAAGTTCCAAGGATTTTGATAGCTCACCTATGACCTACATATCTGGAGAAAAAAAAAAAAAAATAATAATAACCTACATAATGAATACTAGAAGAAAAAGTTAATTTGATAACACGATAACTCTTAGGCACCAAACAGAAACTTAAATTAACAGGACTATAAGAAACAAATAACTGCTGATGTAGTTTTATGAAGATAAGATAATAAAATAAAACATTTTTTTTTTTCTACCAGAGGTCAGGCTATGGTCAACGGTTGACCAAGCATTTATTCTCAGCCTACTATGGTATGTACCGATGTAGCTTATGATCCAGTGTGTGTTCCTGAAGATGAACTGGATATAAAAGTTAAAACATTGAATTTAATTTTAATTAATATAAGTTCTTAAACATGGTAATGTGTCCCCATAATTATTCATAATGATGCTGATTACTGTGTAATCCAGAAAGAAAGAATTACATGCATAAACATATTGAAGAAATTCTTTCTAGTGACCTGTGATAAATGTTTTTGATGAAGAGCATAGTCTAGTGTTCTTCAGAAATTTAAGGTGAATCGTTCCTATTATGTTTCACAAAATACGCAACATTATCTTACATGGGTTTCTAGGCTCTAAGATCAGAATTGATGTTTGTGATTCAGTTTTTTTTTTTTTTTTTATGATTTATGTATGTTGATATAAAGAATTGATTTCTCACTCCCTGCCAAAAATCCATTTTTGAAACAATTTGTATGTTTAGTACATAAGGAGAAAAGAAAGTTGGCACATTGGAAAAGAGTTTCATTAGTATTTAGGGCTGAGATTACTGTTGCTTTGTAATACAAATATACTTCAAAAGCTATTGTCAAGGTCTTCTGTTAGAGTTCAAAGATATCCAAGGAAGATCCATCAAGCTTAGCTTTAAAAAAATTCAATGTCAACTTTTTTAAATTTATAGTAACAACAGTGTTTCCTCTAAGGTGCGCATGCACACAAAATTTTTGTTTTCAGAATTTCTAATTTACAGCCAATAATTGTGAATGTACTATAAAAATGAATTATATGATAAATCATACTTATCACTTATTTTATTAGTAATTTCTCCTTTGTTTCCACTCCAATATTACTCTAATGCATTTAAATTTAATACACTCTAATTAGTCACATTTAGCCTGCACCACATGGGCAGATTGCAATGGATTTTTGTAGCTATGCACATTTAAGCAAATTTAGTGCTCACAAGTTTATAGTTAGATGAAAAAAATAGGCAATATTAACAGAGAAATATTATATTAGCAGTTTTAGTGCATTAAACCCTCAAAATGTCACTGTTGAACTTAAAGTGGAAAAGAACTGCAAATTCATTTAGATTTGAGTGGCTGGACAAATGTGACATACATTGTTCATAAACTTCAGCTACTTAATATGTGCCATATTTAAGTAGCTGAAGAAGTAAGTATTTAGATTGCTCTTAGAAATATTTAGCATGCAATGTAAACTATCTTTTAACAAAGATATTGTCACCAATTTTATGCATATAAAATCAAGAGTTTATGGCTTGTGACTTTCACTATTGTAAGCCCAGATTATCACACACACATGAAATCTGTGTGTGATAACCTGGGCTAACAATAGTGAAAGTCACAAGCCACACTTTTTTTTCATGCACACATGGGGCAGCAAAAATTAGAGGGAATGTTGTTTGACACACCTTAAGTTTCTCACTATCTTTGAAATCAATAAACAAGTTCTTCTTTCTTCCTTACTGATTATCTCCATATCATCTTTGTATGTTTCCCTCCAGTCTTTATTGCTGCATGCCCTAATAAAAAATAAAAAGTATGTGATGCATCATCATATGAGCTATATACTTCATTCACATCAGCAGTGTGGATTGCAGAAGTCGATCAAGAATGAAATTCTGCAATCCACACTTCTCCATCTGCTAAACAATCCTAATCTACTTTTTGTAACATGGCTGTTTGCTCTCTATCATTTTCTCATCACTCTGAATATTTTAATGGTGAAAAAAAATTTTGTGCAGTTGATGACTGTATCACTAAAGAAGTTTAGTCAATTACTGATAGCAGTTAATATGCAGCAATTACTGAAAAAAAATGCACTGATTATATTTCTTCATACTGCATTAATCTATTATAGCAGTATAGTAGTATTGCACATTTTAGTAATTAAATTTAAATTTTAAAAATTGCAGAGTGTAATAAATACTAAATTTCTTTCTGTGTTTTGCATATTATAATGTTTATAGTGTATTGATACAGTTTTGTTTAAATTTATACATTTTAAATAAAAAGTTATGTTTTATTATTGATTATAAATTTATTTTAGACATTTTATTTTCAGAAGTACCATTGGACTCGTGGGAATACTGGTAGCAGCAATTGTTGTAGTTGTCATCATTGTTGTAGTCTCCTGCTTTTGCTGCAGTTGTTGTCTGTTGGCCAAACGAAGACAGCAGAGGGGCCGTGTATTGTATGGTAAGTGTCATTTATTTATTTATTTAAAAAAAAAAAACTTATTAGGAATGTTAATATTTGTTTTCTATTGTATAAAATATAAGTAGCTTATAAGTTTGGAGTGTGAGCACGATTTTAAATTATAGTGGAAACATGATCAATAATGGTGTTAGACTTGGTGGGCAAGATTCGAAGAGCAGTGAAAACTTCAAATATCTAGGAAGTATGCTTTCTCTCTTTAGTGATGGAAATTTAAACTAGGAGATAATGATGAGGATGTCAATAGGTCACACTCTTTTTAACAGTGTGTAAGTAGTCTACTTTGGAAAATGAGGTCACACTAAGTGCAAACTTTTGATTAACCAAAGTTACTTTTTGTGCATTTTGAATTATTCAGCAGAGACATGGAGACTAACAACAGGAGACATGAAGAGAATGCAAGCAGTGTGATATTGGTGATTGGTGGAACAGTGAGGGGAGCTCCATTGAATTTTGGAATTTGGGGGCTGAGATGTGAATAAAAGAGTTTTAAGCATGAAAGTAGTGGTGAATATGTGATATTGGTGGGAAATACACTGTAGAACTTGTAAAGTTTGAAGGTGAAAGTGTTAAAATATTGGAGTCTAGAGCTTGGGAACTGGGGAGATAGGAGGGGACCAATGTAAAAGCTGTTTTTGATGATAATAGCCTTACTTCACTCCGTAAATTGATTTCAACTGTCATCATATATTTTTATGTTCTACTTTTGAGGCCTTTACATTGGTCTTTTCTTGTCTTTTACAGTTTTTAAGTTTTCTGGATTTTGATCTTTTAATGTTTTTAATTTTTGGATTTTACAGGTTTTATAGTGTATTTACTGAATAATGTGCTACTATTTGTTAATATCACATTATTCATTGTTGAATTTATTCTTATCTTTTAATTACTGCATTAATGCACAAAAAACATTAGTATCCTAATGTTTTTTGTGCATTAGACTTTTGTTCGTGTTTCAGTCTTTAAATTTTGGAGTTGGATGGAGCTCCATCTTGCAGTTCTGCCTATTACTGATATTATGTCCTTTTGTTGTCTGGGGTCTCTCTCCAAATCTCAAGGTTCATTATTGCCAGTAGGAAGCATCTATATGTGATTAATAGCCTTGATGGAACGTGCACTAGGCATATTAATGTAAGTGTTACACGTATATGTGTAGCAGGGATTATGTGGAGTTTGTGCGATGACTCCAGTGTGTTTCCAATTATATATATATATATATATATATATATATATATTTGGTTTAATCCTTTATCCAAGTGTAAGCAAACAAAGTTTGCACCTGAAGTATTTTCAGGACTGGGGCAACTCGTGGTAAAGGTGGGGTAAGTTCTGATCACGTTCCTTAGTATTTCTCATAATGCAAAGCACATCTCCTTGTGGACATGCATACTGCTATGCATTAAGGGAAGGGCCACTACCCAGACTGGTTTCGATTTATTGAGGTCTCATCAGTGGGAGCCAGATCCAGAGGTGGTGATACTAAGGTGGAAGTAATGCAGAAGTCATATTACCACGAGTTACCCCAGTCCTGAAAATACTTCAGGTGCAAACTATGTTTGCTTACTTGGATAAAGGATTAAACCAAATATATAATTGGTAGCATAGCCAAGTGAAAAAACTTCCATCAACTATCTCTAATCCAGAGAATTTTAATAATAAGGTGTTGACACCTTTTGGCAACTGGTATGTGGTGATATGACTTCTGCATTACTTCAACCTTAGTATCACCACCTCTGGTGATATTTAAAATAATTATTAATTTTAAAAAAAAATGTATGAACAATTAATAGTGATCACTTCCCTTTGGAACTTTACAAAACTTCTCCACTCCAGCACTTCACTCTGGGTCTGGCTCCCACTGATGAGACCTCAATAAAGGTCAAAACCGGTCTGGGTAGTGGCCCTTTCCTTAATGCATAGCATTATACATGTCCGTGTGGAGATGTGCTTTGCATTATGGGAGATACTAAGGAAAGTGATCAGAACTTACCCCACCTTTACTACGAGTTGCCCCAGTCCTGAAAATACTTCAGGCACAAACTTTGTTTGCTTACACTTGGCTATGCTAACCAAATATATATAATTGGTAGCATATCCAAGAGAAAAAACTTCCATCCAGTGTGTTTCATTCAACATTGCACGGATGTCATCGAGGAGATGGACTGTTGACTGCACTCAAAGGACAAATCGAGGTAGTCTGTCATGGGTCATGTGTATTGGCTCGTGTCTCGTTGTGACTGAGATGTGTGATGTTGCACTGTTGGAGTTTAGGTCAGCAGTTGTGGTGGATTGTGTGAATTGGAAGGAGAATATTTAAAATAATTATTAATTAAAAAAAACATATGAACAATTAATAGTGATCACTTCCCTTTGAAACCGTACAAAACTTCTCAAATTTGATTGTCTTTTCCTTGAAACAGTCACCTGAACCAATCAGACTGTATGCTAATATCCAACTTTCGGGAAGTGATCACTATTAATTGTTCATGATGCCTCCAAATTGATTTTGCCACAAGAGGGTGGAAGATAGTGCAGGTGGTGAATATTGCTGCCAAAAGATAAGTTCTTTTTGGAAGTTTTTTGCAATAATTAAGTAATTCTTTTTGCATCATTACATTTATCGGTGTTGTCCAGGCATCCTAGAGGTTAGTAAGTGAGAGAGAGTGATCACATGATGCAAAATATATCACTGCCAGGTTAACTTTAGTTGGTTAAGCAACACAAGGTGTAAGGGAGATTGTGGGATGAAGTGGTTATTGCAGTTTATGTATATATGCCAAAAGTATTTGAAATAAAGTTGAGGAGTTTTTGGCAATGGTTGGCATAACTTGGCCAAAAGTTATAGACATTAGTGAGATGTGCTTTACTGAGGATGATTTGGCTATAGGAATAGAATGCAAGAAATGTGGTGCCTTCAGAGAGGATAGAAAGAAGATGGTTATGGTTGAAAACTAGAGGTGATTGTGGGTGCTTCATCAGTGAATGAGTTTAAGGAGAAGTATGATAGGTATTGTGTGAATGATGGCGTGTGTGACAAATCAATCTCCCACGATGAGTCTTCCGAGTCCACGGAGATACCTGTTTGATAATAATAATAAATAGAAGTAATTTCATTTCTATTAAAATCTATTTTTGTTATGAGTATGTATCAAATAATTAAGAAATCTGAATTATGCTTGTATTCAAATAACTTTTTCTGAGCATATTAGGATCATTAGACAGTATATTAAGTTTGACAAAAAAAAACTCCATTATACTGCCTCAACATGCAGGTCCTAAAAAATATTCATTAGATGCATTCTGCCTTACATATGAATGTGATAAGTCAGAATACATCAAAAGAAATTGCATAGGTGCTTGGAAGTTGTGTTTGTATGCTCTCCCACCTTTGGAAAGGTTGGTGTCATTATTCTTCTCATGCTGTAGTTAAAGTATGATGTACAAGAGAGAAATGTTTGAATTTCTGTACTTTTTACATCAAGTTGTCTACAAATTCCTTGTGCAGAGAAGATATTTGCAGTATAACATCATCTGTATAAAGAGTTGAGATTAACATCTCCACTTTGATCAGGTTTAATACCACTTTCCTTCATAATGTAATCCATATAGATGTTGAATAACAATGAAGATAATGTATACCCTTGTCTCGCACTTGATTTAACATCGAGCCATCTTCCTGTACTTCCTTCAACTTTAACTGCTGACTTACAACTCAAATATTGACTAAGTATTGCTTGATATAATGTCCCACTTACACCATAGAACTGTAGCATTTTGAACAGTTTCTCTCTTGGCACCTTGTTATATACCCATGATTTCTCAACTGTTTGTCTTAAAGTGAAAATTTGATCTTCACAACTTCTGTTTGTCCTGAAACCAACTTGTTCATCTCCAAGCTTTCCTTCCACAATTTTTATCAAGTATACTTGCATAAATCTTCCCAGGAACACTCACTAGGGAAATTCCTCTGTAATTCTCAGTTCAGTTTTATTTTCCTTTTTATAATATGGGTACTGTGGAAGCTCTATTCCAATTATCCAGAATTAAATCCTCTGCCAGGCTTTCTGAATTATACACTGTAGCCATTATAAAACTTTTATATCTCCATATTTGAGTATTTCTGGTTGAATATCATCTACTCTAGCTGCCTTCCACATTTCATGTTCTTGATGGCTTTTACTACTTTATGTATTCCTGATTGCATTTCTTTGTTTCAGTAATACTTATTTTGTTGATCTGGTACTTATCCAATTCTTCTGTTCCATTTCCTTTCCATTTTGATGTGTCTTATGTTTATCATGCTAGTCTTGAACTTTGCTGCTGCTGTTGAGTTGATATTTGTTCCAGTTGAGTGTTGAGTGTTTTTTACCACCATGCTGTCACTGCTTGTTTCATTTGGCACTCTTTCAGAGTAATTACTCTGACATCTAGAATATCTTTATCTTCAGTTTTTCATGTCACCTTGATCATGTCTGAATCTCTTTATGGTACTCTTTCCTCCATTTGTAATCTTTTTTATTTTGCCACCTTCCTGATATTTATGTTCTTACCAAGGTCTTCCCATGACTTCTGTTTAGCTGTTTCACATACTGCTCTGCTTTCTTATGTTTTTCTCTATATTCTCTAAGAGTTCAAAATGACTTACTTGCCATGAATTTTTGATATGCTCTTTTCTTTTTCTTGACTGCCTCTTTAACGTCCAAAGTCCTCCATGGAGTTCTGATTTTTCTATCCTTGCAGATAACCTCACGACATGCCTTTCTCTCTAGCTGAATCAGTCAATATTTTCTTCAGGGTTTGCCACTGAATCTCCAAGGTTTGGTTCTTATTTTCAAACTCTTTCATTTTTTCTTGAATAATGTTTGTGTATTTAAGTCTACAGTTCACCTCTGAAAGCTGCTCAACTTTATTTTGTTTTAAAACTTTCTTACACACTCTTTTCTGTAAGAAATTTAATTTTATCCAGCTCGACACTATATGGGGATGACTTCCATTGTTCTGAACAGAAATCCAGCAAGTACTTAACTATTGTTATTAGCTTTGCTTTTTTCTCCAGATTTTCCCAAAACATTTTTATATATGTGGTAATCATTCCCTACTCTTCTGTTTAGATCTCCAACAAGGACTAACTTTTCCTTTTTGTTATGTCAGATGCCTTCTTTGATGCCTCGAAAAATTCCTTCACTTCTTCCTTAGTAGAATCTTCTGTGGGATCATAAGCACAAATAAGTCTCATTGTCCAGTTCTCCATTCTGATGTTTGCCTACATCACTCTACTTGCTGATGCTACCTGCCATTCAAGATTAGTGCTGAATACCATAGCTACTCTATCTTTTCCCTGAATATATCATCTTGCATTTGTTCTCGTGGAAAGGCTTAGACGTTGGTTATGCATTTTCACTATATAATTTAAGGAAATTACAACGTACTAGGATATGCATTAAAATAAATTTTAATATATTTCAATATTTCGGCAACGTCACGTTGCCATTTTCAAGAATTTAAGTACAAGACACTTGCACGCAGGCACAACAAAACAGTAAGTGAGGAAGAAGTAGGAAGCTATTATTTCTCCTAAAGTCCTGATTGTGCCCTCTAGCAGGCAATGTTGGTATTCTTGGGCGATTGAGCTGAAGGTCTTCTGACGTAGGTTTCCCAAATTTGAGGACGTCTCATGCAGCCAAATTTGTTGAGGTTTGGATCGTTTCTTAGGGCTGAAGCTGATTCCATGAAAAGTCTATTTATTAAAATTTATTTTAATGTATATCCTAGTACGTTGTAATTTTCTTAAATTATATAGTGAACTTGCATTTGTTGCTTAGAAAGATCTCACCTGTTCTTGTCTTCTTTGTTTCAGTAATATCTATTTTGTTGATCTGGTACTTATCCAATCCTTCTGTTCCATTTCTTTTCCATCTTGATACTTCTTATGTTTATCGTGCTAGTCTTGAACTCTGCTGAACAAATATCAACTCTACTGTTGAGTTGATATTTGTTCCAGTAGTTGACTTTTCACTGTTTTCCTCTGTTGAAAACAACAGGGACCTTGTTTAACCAGGCAATTCCCCAGCCACATTAAATTCTGTCTTGTTGTGCTATCATTTTGTTTTATGGTTTAAGCGAATGTGAATACAATATAGTCTGCTAAATCCCCAATTGCCAGCCCATCCTCATTCATTCAGTATTCAGGTAGATACCTAACAAAGTACACCACAAAAAGGTGAGGATTGGATATTAGATTAGAATGTCCCTTAAGGAACATGGTCAGTTCTCCATGTTCCTTAAGACTACATGGAGATCTCCTCCCCGTTATCTAGCTTTGACCCTTAAGCATCCTCCTGTTTTCAATTCCTGCCTATTTTCATACCAAGTTGCAACAGTTATGTAATTTAATAAAGGATGCAGACTTGGACTGGATTTATTTAAGAGTATAATATCATCTGCATAAAGTAAAAATCTGAAATTAACATTTCCAGTTTTGATATCAGGTTTAATGCCACCTTCCTTCATAATGCTGATCCATATAGATAAATGAATAACAGTGGAGACAGGCAACCTTGTTTCACACCTGATTTTATATGGCATCACACAATTTAAAATCAAACTTTGTAACTATCACATCATGTAAAACAGGTGGTATGTGATATTCATCTACCATACTATATATGATTAAACATTATTATATATGATCCTAAGTATAGAATAAATTAAAATTCCTCATTTGGCAAACTATTCCTTTGGTCCTTTCAAGTTTGCTATAGTGGAGTTAACTCTATAGCCAGGTAGTTTTAAATTCACGAAAAGGAAATACAAACAATAAATTATTTACAGTTTATTTGCTGCCTTGAAAATTTAATTAGAAGATATTTGAAACAACAAAAATTGGATATATATTTTAAAAATTAAGTTTTTAATTTCTCTATATATCTGAGATAAATGTGATAATTTGATATGTGAGAATTTTATTTACAATAATAAATTTAGTTTAATTCTTTATCCAAGTGTGAGCAAACAAAGTTTGCTCCTGAAAATATCTTCAGGACTGAGGAAAGGTAGTGCAAAGGAAAGGTAGTGCTTGGTCCACCTTTGCTCAGAGTTGCCTGAGCAAAGGTGGACCAAGCTATCATCACTCCTATTTCAGTATCTCCCATAATGCAAAACACATCTCCTTGCAGACATGCATAATGTTATGCATTAAGGGAAGGGCCACTACCCAGACCAGTTTCGACCTTTATTGAGGTCTCATCAGTGGGAGCCAGGCCCAGAGGTGGAGATACCAAGGCAAAAGCAATGCAGAGGTTATCTTTACCTATAGGAGTTGCCAAAAGGTGTGCCACCTTATTATTAAATTACTCTGGATTTAGAGACAGATAAAGAGAAACCGGTCTGGGTAGTGGCCCCTTCTCTTAATGCATAACATTATATATATCCGCAAGGAGATGTGTTTTGCATTATGGGAGATACTGAGATAGGAGTGATGATAGCTTGGTCCACCTTTGCTCCGAGTTGCCTGGTGTTGCACTACCTTTCCTCAGTTCTGAAGATATTTTCAGGTGCAAACTGTTTGCTCACACACTTGGATAAAGGATTAAACTAAATTTATTATAGTCTAACCAAGTGCAAAATAAACTTTCAATTTATTTACAATAAAGAAGTGAAATAGGTATAAAATTTTTGCCAGGTGACAGTAGTTAATTATGATTTTTTGAAATCATCATTTATCATCTGCCTAATGTTGTGTGTTTAGAAAATAAAGTTTTTTTTTTCTAATTTCACTTAATTCAACTGTAGAGTGAATTAAATATGTTTTGTTAATGCAAGCATACCTATATTTAAAAGTTGCCTTACAGAGGTGTGGCAACTCATCAGCTATTTTGGTAATCAGAATTGTTTACTTAGATCAGAAGCCTTCAAAAAATAGTGCTAATCTTTTCATAGGCTAGATTGCAAAATTAGTATTATTCTAGGCTTCCATGGAGTCACCAGACTTATCACAAAAGTTTCTTACACGTGTAGACTACAGCACTCATCACACTTGCCTCACAATATGCTCTCAATATCAGTGAATACCCCTTACTTATTTTGGATGGCAACACAAACTACTTTCCATGGATGATCTTTTATTTCCACTGCCATCTCTCTCTGTGCAATCACTCTTACCTCTAAGCTGAAATTCTGCAGTCTTGAGGCAATCTTAGTAACTTATCTCTAGACCTTCTCTAGTGTTTGTTATCTCTCGGATATCCAGGTAGTTGAATTTTGCACAGTAATCCAGATGAGATCTGATCAGCACTTTATACAATGGAACTGTCATCTTGTCAATGACCTCATTATGGAAGCATTTTTCTAAGTGGGTGTCACAACTTTTTGTAGTTCTCCGAACTTCATCACATGAACTAGATTATCATGGGAGGAACATTGAGAATATGTGTGTAAGTTCAGCTAAGATATGTAAACATGATAAAATTATGAATATCACTGAGCATCGTTATAAATCTGATGAAGGTAGTGTGGGAATGGGAAAGAAAAAGTTGCTCAACTGGACCAAATAGACTGAAGATGTATACAAAATAAGTCAGAAGGTAGCTTGTTATGTCTATGTTATGATTAAAGTGATAAATCCGGTTAAAGTGAATAATTTCTAGAAGAGGCTGGTAAATGTAATAAAAACATGTTTATAGGTTTTGTATATAGGCAGGCCCGGCTGGTGTCGTATGCAAAGTGTGCAATATACACAGGCACTGCAGAAGAAAAGGTGCCTAAATGATGTCAAAAAATATGAGATAAGAGTTTAAACGAACAACGAATGGTACATATAATTATGAATGTACATCGTCTTCTGTTCGGGCCTCTTCAGATCTTCCCGGAAACAAACAAATAAATTCTGGAATTGTATCCTGGACCCGATTATATCACTGAAATTTTTGATTAAAATTTACGAAAATATACCTAAAATAGTTCTTCTTTATTTTTTTGATGTATCATAAATCAACTTATGATTAATTGTTGAGTTCTGTGTAAAAAACATTTGTATAAGCAGGACTAATCCATAGGTAACATTATACTGTAAAGCGGTTTTCATTTGTTTTTCATTTCCTGTTCGTTTTATTCACAATTTATTCAAAAAAAATTTTTTGGGAAGGCGCCGAACATTAATCACACACACAAGAAAAATACTAGGTGCCGGTCCTGTATATAGGTATTCATTCTCAATAGAAATTATAACAGCTTAGGTTAGGTTAGTTTATAATGAAAAAAGAAAGGAAAGTACTTCTTTTGCATTCAGTGAAATCAGAAATCATTATAAACTAACCCAACCTTTATTGGTTAGGTTAGTTTATAATGAAAAAAGTAAGGAAAGTACTTCTTTTGCACTCAATGAAATGAGAAATCATTATAACTTAACTGAAACTAACCTGGATGTCGCATGTTGAACCAGAGTGTAGTCGTAGTTTGTTGTAGGCAGATTAATGGGGATAAAAGATAAGCGTTGTTGTGGGCCAAGCTTAATGATTGCAGGCAGATAAATGGGAATAACAAGTAAAAGTTGTTGTGGGCAGATGAATGGGGATAATAGATAAACGTCGTTGCTGTACCTCTTTCCTCATCAATGGAGAAAAACACTGATCAGTTCCTCTCTGATTTATCTATTATCCCCATTCATCTGCCCACAACAACTTTTATTTGTTATTCCCATTTATATGCCCGCAATCATTAAGCTTGGCCCACAACAACGTTTATCTTTCATCCCCATTAATCTGCCTACGACTACACTCTGGTTCGACATGTGACATCCAGGTTAGGTTAGTTTATATTGATTTCTGATTTCATTGAGTGCAAAAGAAGTACTTTCCTTACTTTTTTCATTATAAACTAACTTAAACTAAGCTGCTATAATTTCTATTGAGAATGAAAACCTATATATAAAACCTATAAACATGTTTTTATTACATGTATGGGACTCCTCTAGGAATTATTCACTTTAACCGTAATTATTAATAACAACCGGATTTATCACTTTAACCATAACATCATACACAAATGTCAGGTGTATCAGGAACAAAGAGTTTGAGTTCATCGCTTTGATGAATATGTGTTGGCTTAAGGTTGTCAGCATTAGTGAAACTTGACTCTCAGAGCCAGATGTAAGAACTAAAATCAAGTATAAAAGGGTATAATATTTTTAGAAAGGACAAAGGAGAGATAGTACAGTTCCCTGGAACAATGAAATGCATTGAGAAATTACTTTGATGAACACTAAATGAGTAATCATTATGGGTGACTTAAATTATCTGAACATTGACTGGGTAGCAGCATTCTAAATACTAGTTTTAAAGGAGCATGCAAAAAATTTATTTTAGATTTAGTAAGTCATTCATTAATGCACAGAAATGTTTTGAAGTACATTTGTCAGTGCCAGAGATTAACGTGAAAAAAAAAAAAAATGATAGCCCATGTTTGTATGATGGTAAAATGGTGAGTTCTTTTAACATTGTATGATCTATATATATTTTTTTTTTAATGTGGGTCACAATATACATCAAGTCCTTTTTGTTTAGGTCCAGCAACAACTACCACCACTACTGCTACTACTTATCCTGCTCAGCCATATCCTGCTGCATACCCAGTCCAGCCATATCCTGCTGCTTATCCACCTCAGCAAGTATCAGGATACCAAGGATATCCACCTCCTTATCCACCTGCTGGTAATCAACCTGCTTATAATCCTAATTATCCTCCAGCCAAATAATTTGGCCTTCAACACCTAGAACCATAATGTGTCTTACATTGTAAGTTAAACAAAAGTTATTGAGTTGAAACAGTTTAGCATACTCTGTTCTTGTATTTTTAAGTTAATGGTGATTAGCTGTTCTCAGATATGACTACTTTAACAAACAGTTATGGTCATTTTATTATGTGAAATCTTGACTCATTCCTGACTAAATTCAAGTTGCTGTTAACCCTGGTTTACAATATAAAAGAGTAGTCAAAAATCTGAATGTAATGTAATATATATAATATATATACTGGTTAATATATTCAGAGAACAGTTCCGTGTATTTATATCCTGTGTTTATCAGTGTTTCTATATCACTGTATACAGTAGCATTTGTAATCATAATATCAACATGATTTTAAGATGTTATTGTTGTCGTTTGCAATAGGTTTCAAAATAAAAAAACAAGGACTGTTGACTTTTTTCCATGAAAGTTCATTATATTGCTAAGTTTTCTTATGAAAATTGAATTTCTGATATTTCATTAATGCTGTATATCTTCTTGGGAGATATTGTAGCATATAAAAAGATTCGTAGGTGGAATGTAGGAAGTATTTACTGTGTATATACGTGTACATTAGAATAGCTATGTAAAGCAAGGGGTGCAAACCCTCTCTGTGCTGCTATCATTTTTCACACTGCATTTTCTTTTGTTTTCCTTTCCTGCTTCATTTCATTTCATTTCTTAAGTTATTGTTGGAAGCATTACACCATCTTTCCTTTTTAATTAAATTTTTTTATTTAATTGTTTGTCATGCTTATTAAAGTAATGAAATAAAGATGTTCATGAAATGAACTTACCATTTCGTTTTGAGAACTTGATCAATCACACTTTTGCTTTGTATGCATGTTAGCATTTAAGATTTGTGTATGTGTTGTATATATTATAAGGTAAGACTATATTGCTGAGTTGCAAAGTGTAATGGATGATCATTGTTGGTTCCAAAAAGGATAAAACTTTTTTTTTCTTGTGTTGTGAGTGTTGGTATGCTAGATTTTGTTTTTACTATGAATGCTGTATTAAACTGATATCTAGTTTTACTTTTATCCTCATTAACTGCCAAATTGAACTCATGACCATGATATTATACAAATGTTATATATACTCAAGTGTGTGTGTGTACTTTGAAAAGTTCTCTAATTTTCAGAAAAGTGATTAAATGAGGTTTAGACTTTGTCTTATGTCCTTTTTTTTAATGTATTAAAAAATAGACTTTGAATTGTTAAAAAGTAATGAGAAATTTTATATGCAGTTAAAGGGAGTGTGAAAAACCCTATTTTTGTCTTTCATTGTTCTTGTCATGTGCCATGGTAAATTTTCAGTGTATACAATAACACTTTCAAGCATTTATATAACTTTACAATCTTTTTTTATAACTTGCTCATTTTCACTATTTATTTACCCAGCCTTTTCATAATTCTTATATTGCCACTAGTTCCTAGCATACACAAGAATTTGTATATCACCAGTTTTGCTCATTATTTATAACATTCCTGTTAATAAATGTGAAGTGTATTTAGAAACCTTGATGTTCTGTAATATAAATTTGTATTTGCACAGGTATTGTACCCTACCGTGTTACTGCTTTACATATTGAAATCAGAAATCCTATATTGTGGCAGCATGGAAGATCACGTAGACTTTCAATTTAAAACTGTTCATGTGTCATACATGGCAGGAATATTGTGTTTATCTTTTTAAATTCAGGCAGAACTAATGACTGCATAGTGATTGAAGGCAGAAGGAACAAATAAACAAACAAAAAAAAAATGTATAGATTTTATATAATGCATTTTCAGATGACTATAAATTTATAAACAAGACAAAATTTAAATACAGAGGGTGTATTTAAAAGGATGACTTGTATCAGGCTAATTTAGATTGTTTGGTATATTTTTCATGTTAGTTGTGCTTACAGGATAAGAAAGACATGAATTTTAATTTAAGCTAATATTCACATTATCCATGCTGAAACCAATTAAAGCATAATGAAAAATTTATTTTCTCCAGGTAAAATAGTAATTGTTGTAGTTTGGAATGTATCTTCAAGATTCAGCATGTTTGCTTCAAGTAATGGAATGAAAATTAAAATCCCATTTCTTGTGAAATGTTTCAGTATCAGGAATATAAATAAATAAATTTAAAAAATGCAAGGTTAATTATCACTATTAGAAAGGATTAACAAGCCACATGTTATTGAAATGTCAACTTTTGGAACTGCATAGTTACATAATGTTTGTCCATTCAGAGTTGTGCATGTTGTATTAATTTGAAAAATGAAGTCTGTATTAGAAATAAACTGACTTATTCAGGTGGTAATGACATAACCCAGATAGTAGCATGTTGATTGTATACAGATATGACTGCCACTCTAGAATAAAATTTTCACATGAAATCTGCTAAAAATTATGAGTGTGTGAAATGCTGAAATATTTCACATTTCTTACTGAACTGTTGTAGCAATCTGTTTAAATTGTAATAATTTCAGTTTGCAATACATTCACAACAATATGTTTTTAAATTTTTCTGTAATATCTATTGATATTGGTTTTGCATAATTACAAAAACTTTGAAAAGTTTAAATGTGTTCTATTACCTCAGTTACTTACAATTGGTTCATTTTGTGTGTGTTGTGTAAAAGCAGTCGAAAATCTAAAATTTTTTTTAAAATATATATAACGTATGAGAGCGTAGCACGTTTCACATGTATCTGTTCAGCTTTCAGAATTGGCTTAGTGATGAACTATAAGTTTTATTAATTTTCTTGTAACATGAATGAGGTAATATCAAGCATTTGGAAACTTATTGATATTGGGGCAGAATTTTGCCACGATTCACTATCAGCCAAGATGTAGTCATTTAGAAAAAAATGTTCTCACAGATGCTCTATTAATTTGTTAATACTCTTCCTTTTTTTATGTGTATTTTCATGAAATCTGTTTTACTGAATTGACTTCCATCATTCATTCATTCACTTTCTTCTAAGCCTGTTGAAATATGAGTGGCTGCACTATTCTCTTTCATTCCATCTTTCTTTGCTTTCTGGAACAGCCTTCCTCGTGTTGTGTTCCCAAGGATTCAACTTCCAACTGTTCAAAAAATAATATATATGGTGTAAAATAAAATGTTCCTGCCTTCTTCATAACTATTTGTCTGCAAGGGCATTAATATGCTGTAAGTTGTGCATTCATTTCTATGGATTTTTTTTATCTGAATCCTTGAATGTATGCAAATCTTCCAGCGTGATTAAGATTTTAGCAGATTATAATTTTTTACTTCATATGCAAGACCACAGATTACTAGTGTTGATGATGAATACCTTTCAGAACATATACTGTTACACATTGAGTAAAATTGTTAGTAGGATATGAGCTGTCATTAGTGTCATGATCGCACTGAGATAACCACTTTTCATCTTATGCAACCTTGATATAGCATTAATTGTTTGCTGTCCCACTACTTCAATCAAAAACTATGGAAGAATATCTTTTAGTGGAAAAATTCAGTTAAATTTTGAATTCGAATCCTGTATTGTATCCTTTGTTGAAAGATACTTTGTCTACTGTTCCAAAACATTCTAACAGCAGAACAACTTAATTCCAACAAAGTATCTTGCTTGGTTTTCAGAAACAACTCTTATGTTTGAAAAACTGACTTCATGAGGTTTTACAAATTAAGAATGAAAGGAAGGTTTTTTTGACTACCTTCATGGATTATGGAGCTATAAGCATCAATCACAGTGTTTTTCAAATATAATTTACAAAGATGATTTAGCATAAGCATACTGACCTTGAAGTTTTAAGTTGCATTCTCCTTAAAGAAAATGCCTAAGCCAAATTTATATTGAATGACCATTTATGTCTTTGTTACTTTCAGTAATGGATGAAAGTAGATGTTCATATTCAATGAAATAGGTATTCAGTTTACTCATATCCCTTCCCACCAATTAATGGCTTTAATTGGTGGGAAGGGATATCAAAATCCTCCTCCCTCCTTGGGGTTGCTCAAATTTTTTCCTTCACACAAAATTGTCCATATGTGGTAGGAAAAGCATGCCTCTTTTCAAGGTGAACTCAGAAAATGCAACTGGAATTTCCTGATTTCAGCCTAAGTACAAGCTTCTATATTAATAGGAGATTCATGTAATGATGCTGATTAACAGAAGATTTCAGAGTAAAAAGAATTACTATGAATTAACTATAGGTAGTGTTATTTGACCTTTGCTCCTGTAGCTTGGAAAGCAGAGATCCACCTTGGTCAACCAAGCTGGAAATTGTTATTCACTCTAAAACTATAAAAGTTAAAAAAAAAAAAAGTCAAACCAGAAGCTTAATATAAACATTAAGTATAAAATTGAGACTGATGTAGAGAAAGGCAATGTATGCCAACATTGAAGCAAGTAGCATAACAGACAAAAGCAGTTAATCACCATTTAAAAGTTTGCAGAATTGTGCTTGCTTTTTTTTAAGCCAAGCCACCATATTACGATCTGCCTTCCCTTTTTGCAGTTGGGTCGCAATTTTCTCTGTGAGCATTCACTGTGTATCACTGATGGTTCCTCATGTGGGATTTCTCTATCAGTGGCAGGCTACCCCTCCACCTGACTATACGCTCCCTAACACATGCCATCTTATGTGTGCTAATATAAGCTGAAGTGTGTTAGAACAACATCCCTTCTTTCTCCATCTGTACTGATGATAGAATTAATGAGGACTTGCTTCAATCTCATTACTTTTAGTAATGTTTAGCTCTCCAGTGAAGATCATATTTCCCGTTTTTGCTAACAACAACAAAAAAAAAACTGTTCCATTCAAGGCACTAGAATACCTGCCCATACGACTTTTTAACCCCATGAAATCCCGAATTTGACTATTCTAGTCTGTTCTAGTATGTGGGATTGTGCACCAAAAATCTCGTTAAGAATGAAAAGGGAAGTCTGTTTAACTGCTATCCCCCTTTCCACACTCCACTCATTTTCTCACAGATAACCTGTTTTTGTATCGTTCCTTACAGGTATTTTCATGTAGGCTGCTCCAGTGAATTGATCATTACGTTTCTCCACTTTCCTCTAAATTTATAAACGCAAGTAGCTTCTCATTGGCATTCATACTGTTTAGCTCCAAATATAACTTCTAATCTTTTGTTCTATTTACCTCTTCAGAATGAATTTTCCATAAGGATTACAATCTCTAGATGTTCAAGAAACAGCAACAGATTCCTTCTTTCCGCTTAAACAGAGCTGTAGCTTGGTATTGATGATGTATTGACGTGAATCTTACTTGAGATGCAAAGAAACTTAGGCATTCAAATGAAGGTGAGTTAGCCAGTCCCATACAGAAGTATTTTTTCATTCTGCAAAGCAAACTGGCCAGAACATGCAATTAGCAGACAGTACGTTTTCCCAATAGCTTTATAGTTGTAGTTCAACCTGAGACAGCGTTCCTGGATCACCACACAGGGCACTGGTGTTATAGATTTTGCAGTATTTTTTGAGTAGTGCTTTCAACAGCCATGAAGATCAAATCAATATGTAGCATTATTTTATGGTAAAATGTCAATCCTATCATGATGGGGGATGGGTGCTCTGGTACACGTTTACAGTCAGCCAACTTTGAATTCGACACTCATCACAAGTTTCTGTACTTGTTGAATTGGATTATAGGTTAGTGAAATAAACATTAGCTGTCTGAATAATGCTAGAAAATTTTGCACGTGCATGTCTGAGAAAAAGGTAACTAGTAGAATGCTGCATGATTCAATTCTGTTTGTGGAACTGCTGTTCTATTTATTCATATGGTTTAAAAAAAGATATTTAGTTCTTTGCTGATAGTGCAAAGTTTGGAAGAAATTACAGAAATACTGATTGATAGTGCAAAGAGCTGTAAGAAATACTGATTTTCAATTCTTTCAGTAGGGTTAGTAGACAACCGACTCAACTTCAAAGTATATTGCTGATACTCTACATGGAAATTGACATGATACTTGAGAGCAGTACTGCAGAAATACTACTTAAATAATGGATGAGTTCCTCATTTGAAGCATCTAGAAGACTCACTATTGGAGTCTTATTTCCTTAACTTGGTATTGTTATATGACAGCAGTAAACGACAAATTCTTGACATGTCATTATTTTTTGGTACCGTTGTGCTACTGGGTTTGGAAGGCAGTAAATGGTTTATTGAATTTATCTTCATAATAGGTTATAGTAAAAATGCACTTCGTGTATTCAAACATTTTAGAATGCAACTAGAGGTATACTTTGTGGTTGAGTCTTAGTGTTTTTTTTTTTGTGAAAATTATTAAAATCTTATGAAATGTCTGAACTTTAATAATACCCCAAAAACCTTGTAGTAATCTAGAGTTTGTCAGCAGTCTCGGTATTTTTCATACACTATAAAATGCAATTTCGTTTTCGTAGCACTACTACCTGAATTTATTGAGTCAATTCATCTTGATTGTTTTTAGATGATGGCACAACAGCACTCATTTATCCAGTATTTTAGTAAAATCTGGTACAACCTTCACCTTTAGTTTTGCACTTCAGAAACTAAAGAGTGTAGTTTGCATTTCCTTTCATTTATTGTCCATGTATAGGGTGAATTTATATAAATTATAAAATAATTCAATAGGAATGACAGATTTGCCACTGTCAACTAAAAAAATGTTTTTGCCAGCATAGTATGGAAAGTCAAGCTTTCAAAATATTCTACACAAATTGACATCAGAACATGCTTAGTATTGTGTTGATGTATGTAGTGACTTGGTCGATAATCCTGACTTTAAAGAATGTGGACAAAATGAATCAACTCAGAAGCACTCTCAAACTTGATAAGGGATTTCGATTAGATAATGTTAAGATGAACTTTAGTATGAACCGTGTTTTGATTTAGCTCCAGAAGGGTTGTACCATCAACCCCACTTTTATCCTCAGGTATAAAGAGATTGATGCCTGCTAAGAGAACAGTGGGTTGTAAGTATAAGTATAGACTAATGGCTTATAGAATGTGGCTCAAAAAATACTCAGTAGCTATAACGATATATGTTATGAAGTAAACGGGTTTATTAAAGAAACATGTACATCGCAACTATCAGTGGAATCGATCGAATAAAACATTGACAGTAGATTGCGTGCTCAAAATGGGTACTTTGACAATGAGTGCATGCGATGATTCTGTCATCTGTGAGTATGAGGGTCGGGACATACAATTTTATCAACATTTTATCAAATGTATGTAATTTTATCCCTTAGTTCATTAAGATTTGAAGGTGGGTCATGGTGGAATACTGATTCCTTCAAGATCCCCCAAACGAAGGCATCAAGTGATGTGAGATTAGAACATTGAGTACTTATACCAACATGGGTACTTTGACAATGAGTGCATGCGATGATTCTGTCATCTGTGAGTATGAGGGTCGGGACATATGTAATTTTATCCCTTAGTTCATTAAGATTTGAAGGTGGGTCATGGTGGAATACTGATTCCTTCAAGATCCCCCAAACGAAGGCATCAAGTGATGTGAGATTAGAACATTGAGGGTACAGGAATTGGGAGTCTTCTGAAGTGCTCTGATAAATAGGCTCCAGAACCACTTGATGTGTGACAGATTGCTCTCCTGTTGGAATGCCCCTGCACGAAATGAAATGTTTTTTGCATGCCATCCTATGCACATCCTGAGTAAATGAAACTAATACATTCCCTATATAGCGTTTGCTATATCGAGAATGTGTTATATCGATTCAAAGTCACGAATACACCATTCTTGTATAAAATTGTATAAAATATATATTCCTGGAAAGATATTCTGCAGAAATAAAATGTATGGTAATTCCATTGCATAAGAGTGGTGTGAAGGGCGACCTATCCAACGATTGACCAATTAGTATCTCAAGAGTGAAGATTTTGGAAAAAATTGGTCAGGGCTCGCATTCAGAAATGGGTTGAGAGTGAATTTCTACTTTGCAATGAACAACATGGGTTTACTAAGAGACGGCCATGTTTTAGCAACTTGCTGACATTCTCTAACAATGTTACCATTGAACTAGACAAGGATAATGGATACACCGTGATACTTTTCGATTTTGCTAAGGCTTTTGACAATACAGTATGGTAGACTGCTGAAGAATATAGGTTTGGATTAGATTATAGAATATTAGCGTGGATAAGAGGGAGGATGGCTGACTGACAGATACAAAAAATGGTATATATATATATATATATATATACAGGGGATGTGTCTGCACAATTTAAGGTAACCAGTGGTGTACCACAAGGATCAGTGCTTGGTTCACTGTTATATTAATGATATTGGGAAAGATTTGACAAGCAACATATAGCTATTTGCTGATTATGCAAAGATTTGCCTGGTTGGCCAAGCAGTTAACGTATCCACTCTCCAGCCAAAAGGCTGCGGGTTCGAATCTTGCTGTGGGTATGGATATATGGATATTTGTGATTGTGGAAATACTGGTGGTGGCATTGATGTAGTTGGTGGAGACTTAGAGTAGGTGTCCTCCCTCGATGAGTCCTTGGACTCCCTTTAGGAGTCATAATAATAATCGGGAATGCTGCTGATATGCGGTACTTGCAGAATGATTTCAATAGGCTGGAATTGTGGGAATGGGAAAATGGATGTCAGTAAATTAAAGTTATTCACTTCGGCGTGATTAGATATCTAATGTATCATATTGGTGGGATTATTCTAGAAGAAACTGATGATGTTAGGTATCTTGGGGTGTTAGAAAGTTGAAGTTCAGGAGCCATGCAGCAAAGATTATCACAAACGATAATTGCAATGCTAAAACGAACGTTCACATATAAAGATAAGGATGTCATTTTGCCTCTTTAGAAGACCTTGATAAGACCTCACTTCAACTATTGTTGCAGGTCTGGTCTGTTATTCTGATATAGTGGAGAGAGTGCAAACGAGAGTTTTAAAAATGATATCAGGATTGTGGAATACTGATATGAAGAGAGATTGAGAATTTGTAGACTGCAGACACTAGCAAACAGGATTTCAATTGATGGAAGGTGGGGCAAGGACAACAGGGCATCCTTGGAAGCTGAGAATGAATGCCGCTAAGAAGGGAATGAAGGCTAGATTTTTCTCTAATCTAATAGGGTGGTGCGTCATGGGATGGTGTGAATGAATTCAAGAATAAGTATGATAGCTGGTGTGTGTGTGTGTAGTATGTGGCCTCCTTCAATGAGTCCCTGACTGGAGATTTCTCTTAATAATAAAAATTAGTTTATAATATTTAGAATATAAAACTCTAGTATCTAATGATCAATAATGTTTTATGGCAAGATCCATGCTCTTCGTACCATAGAGAATGGGCCAGTTATCTTCTTCGAAATAAGTAAAGTTAAGAGAAATTAAACAGCCTCTCAACCAAATAGTTTAATCGATCGAATAAAACATTGAGTAGATTACGTGCTCAAAATGGGCACTTTGACAAAATGAGTGCATGTGATGATTCTGTCATCTGTGAGTACAAGGGTCAGGACATCTGCTGGACATATGTAATTTTATCCCTTAGTTCAAGGTGGGTCATGGTGGAATACCGATTCCTTCAACATGCCCCAAACGAAGGCATCAAGTGATGTGAGATTAGAACATTGAAGGTACAGGAATTCTGTGAGTCTTCTGAAGTGCTCTGACTCTGATAAATAGGCTCCAGAACCACGATGTGTGACAGATGTGACAGATTACTCTGTCCTGTTGGAATACCCCTGCACGAAATGAAATGTTTTTTGCATGACATCCTATGCTAATCCTAAGTAAACGAAAGTAACACATTCCCTATATCGAGAATGTGTTATATCGATTCAAAGTCACGAATACACTATTCTTGTATAAAATATATATTCTTGGAAAGATATTCTGCTGTTTAGTAGAATTTTAAGTTTTGAAATCATAATTTGGACCATAATGATATAATTTATATAATGATGCTTGGGTATTCCAATGCCAAATGTTATTATGAAGAGATTTCCAGGGAAAGACAAATCGAGGCGGAGGTCATATATCACCCATAACAGCTATCGTATATTTTCTTGAATTCATTCATACTACCGACACAACCTCCAAAGGCAATCAATTCCAGTCACATCACTCTATGAAAGAAAAATCTAGCTCTCACCCCCCCTCTTCACTGGATTAATTATCAACTTCTATTATTGCCATCTTCTATCTCCACCTCCATAAATGAAAAATTCCATCTTCTGGTATTTTATATGACCCCTTCAGAAATTTGAAAGCCAATCATGCCAGCTCTCCTTTTGTTTGCTAGTGTCTGAGATCTATGAATTCTCAATTTATCTTCATATGTGTTTCAACATCCCAATATTGTTGGTGCCAAAGAGTTCCAATTGTTTTTCTTATATCACTGAGCATCTTTTGGGTCTTTTACATTCATATGGCCACCACTCCATTATAACTTTTGTCAATCGTCCTTGAGTTGTAATGTGTCATGCTCATTTCTATTTATTTCAAAGTATGTTTTCTTTAATATCTAAAAGTTTTGTTTTAGTTCTTTCTGTTTTTTGCATTTCACTATTATTTACTTTTTGAGTGGCCAGGTTTCT
The DNA here is from genome assembly GCF_054136105.1 of Typopeltis vanoorti. Lineage (NCBI taxonomy): Eukaryota > Metazoa > Arthropoda > Arachnida > Uropygi > Thelyphonidae > Typopeltis > Typopeltis vanoorti. The sequence goes on from NC_143553.1 coordinate 86,994,509, forward strand.
GCTCTGTATGATAACAGGCAATACATATTGGTTGAACAGTCATGCTCTGTTTTCAGGTTTTATTTTGTTGTTTAAACATCTCTTTAATTATCCAAAAGCTGATCACCGATACCTATTCATCTTTTCACTTCTTTAATCACTGCTTGTTTCATCATTGTTATCAAATTTTCCTAAGTATACATACTCATCTACTATTTCTGTTTCTTTATTGTTTACCTTAATAATGCTGTGTCTTTCATCGTCCGTTTTGCTTTGTCGTTATTTTGGTTTTCTCAAAATTAATGTGTAATCCAATTTCTAGTGATTTAGTTGTTAGATCTATCATTTCTTTTAAACCTTTCGTATTGTTTGCAATAATAAGAATGCCATCAGAAAATCTTAGGTTGTTTATTTTAATTCCATAAATATTGACTCCTTTATTGGACCATTCTAAATTGCTCATCATATGTTCCAGTGTTAATGTGAAGAGTTTGGGAGAAATTGTGTCTCCTTGCCTTGATTTATGTGAAATTTTTTATTTTCAACCTGTCTTACTGTTCCAGAATTACGATAAAAACCAGGAGACCAGAAGAACATACACTAGGCCAAGTGAGGTCGTATTAAGGCCATATGAAGAAGTGAAGTGACTTTGCTACCCTTAGGTGTTAAGTTTGGCATTGCAATTATCCTCTAAGCTGTATTTGCAATCTGCTATTTGGCCTTTGAGCTTCAACTTCCCATCTACTAAAGCTCCAAGATCCCGAACGAGATCAGTTTCTTCCAGTATAATCCCATCAATAAAATATGACATTGGATATCTAATTACCCCAAAGTGTGTGACTTTACATCTGCTAATGAACAGATTGCCATTTTCACAGACCCACAATTCCAGTCTATTCTAATCATTCCACAAATACTGCATATCAGCCACATTCCTAATTACCCTGCCTATTTTCGCATCATCAGCCAACAGCTGTCTGCCACCTGTAAAATTCTTCCCAATCATTAATGTAAACAGTGGACAAAGGACTGATCTCTGTAGTACACCATTGGTCACCTTGAATCTGGCAGAATCATCCCTCCATATCAGTCAGCCATCATCTTATTTACACTAATATTGTATAATCTAATTCCATATTCCCAATTTATGCAACAGTCTTCCATTCTGTATTCTGTCAAAGCCTTATCAAAATCTAAAAGTATCATTGTGTATCCATTCTCCCTGTCTAACTGAATGTTAACATAACAAAATGTAAGTTTCTGAAAATAACCTTCCCTTAGTAAACCGATATTGTTCATTATAAAGTAGTCCATGCAGTCAGCCTAGTGGCTTTGCGCTTCACAACCATATACCTGGAGAAGGAGTCCGAGGTTCGATTCCCGTCAACGACGTGAGGAGCTCAAGGATCTGCCATAGCCAAGCTAGCTGGTGTTTGACATGGACAGCAGGTTTTTTTTTGCCAGTTTATCTGGTGTTTTTCCTCCTGCAAGCAGGCAAACCGATCCGAGGATACACACGAATTACAGTCAGGAATACTGACCCAGCCATAGGTGTGATTCGTCAGCCTATGCCGGTTCTGGAGCCCGGATAAAATTTGGGGGGACTAGATGGTACCGTGAACTCCTGTATAAAGGGAGAACGCTGTATCATCACACGGAATTTATTTATTACAAAGTATAGATTCTCTGTCAAGTGATTTCTATATGCAAGATCTTACTAACTTTTCCAAAATCTTCGGCACCACCACCGCTCCAGAGATACTGATAGGTTGATAGTTAACACATCAATCTTTATACTACCCTTATGCAATGGGATTATCATACATTTATTTCCACTCCTGTAGAATCTTTTTTTTTCTGCGATTTAAATTATATAGCCTACTCAAAGGAACAGCTATGTCAGCTGCACACTTTTTTAGCATCTGTGCTGATATCCCATCAGCCGCTATTACCGAATTCTTATTCAGTTTGTGCAAGAGTTTAGCTTGTTCATACAGTGAAGAGGTAATAGTGAGCACAATATTGCATACACCAGGTTGGTAGCTTTTAGAAAAATGGACACTGGTTAGCTGAACTATCTCTTCTGCATCTGTCACACACATACTATTTATATTCAGTAGAGTTATTCTTTCTTTTACTTGCAGCATAATGATATAATTCTTTAGATTTTCTTTAATTTGCAGAGCCAGTTTCTTTTTATACTCAGACTTACTTTCATACTCTCTCTTTGCTTAATAAGATTGCATTCATTTCACTCTTACCCTATATATTCTATGAGCTATAGGAACACATTCCGAAAATGCATCATTTAAGTATTTTTTAAAATGTTTCTCATGCATTGCCGATATTCTTCCCATGTAGTAAACGATACCATGGCTCAGAACCTAGTATACTCCTCAGACGGTCATAATTTCCTCCATTGTAGTTTAGCATGCAACATTTTATGAATTGAACATTGACAAAATTAACCATTCCGAAGTCAATAAGGCATGAGCAATGTCACCAACCGTTGTCAGAACAGCCACGTTTTTACTAAAATCACCTCTTATACTATATTCAGATGTAAAACTATTTGACCTTGAGTTCCTTCTGTCACATACTGCTTGAGGAAGTTGTCTCGCAACGGTTCAATAAATTCAGTTTCATTTTTTTCATGAGATTTCAGTGCTACCTAATCACTACAGATAATTAAAAATCTCCATTATGATTATTCGTTTCGAAGCCATCATCGTTATTTGAATAAGGCATTTCTTCGTTACTAGCAACTGATCTACTAGGCCAGTTGTAACAACACCCCACTATGGAATTGATCTTGTTAAACTCTATCTCACATCAGATGGCTTAAAATCATTGCCACATGGAGTACTAATGTAAAGGATATAGCAAAATGCTATATACTTTACATTACACAAAATACTTTACATACACAAAAATTAGTATTTTTTTTTCTATTTTTGCTTTCCTTGCTTGGTACAACAGATTCTGGTTGAATGGTGTTAAATATTCGGATAGAAAGATTGATGTATTGTCTTGCTGTGCGTTCAAGTCCTTGGCAACTAGTTTTTTCTACCTGCTGGCTTTTATGAGATTGTCTCTTGTGGACTTGCTCGTAAGGCGAATTATGACTGGTGCAGGTCGTGGCAAACTTTGGTTTTTGCTCTTCCTAGAAATCTGATTTACGGTCTGAATGTCGTTAAGCTGTAGAGGGATATCAATTGCATGGACTAATTTTAAAACCACGTCTCTGAGGTTTTCTGTAGGTGCCGTTACAGGAAGACCGTTTATGACAAGATCTTTATGTTGTTGCTGATTTAAACCTTCGTATTGTAGTTTTAGAGAATGAAGTTCTTGACGGAGTTCGGATGTCTCTTTCATCAAATTTTGTTGCCTGTCATTTAGTGCATTAAGGCTCATTTTGTCTTTTACCGTTTGCAACACTTCTATCACTGCTAAATTATTATGTTTTACCAAATCTTCATATTCGCTAGTTTTTTTTGTTATTTGTTCGTTCTGTTTATTAAAGAGTTCTTGCACAAGGTCTAAGCTGGCTTTTATGGTCTTTAGACCGATTTCTACTAGTTTATTTAAAGAGTTGAAATTATAGGACTCACCTGCATTTTTTTTTTTTTTTTTGTTTATTCAGTTCGTCGTCTGATTTTGCCTCCATTATAATCGGCTACGTCGTAGGTGGCTGCTTTAGGTGCGTTTCTTTGTTCTTCCTACAGAGTACGCACTTCCATTCCTAGCGTGTTACATCGGATTTATATTTATGTTGCCCGGTCGTTTCTGAAAAGCCAGCACATTTTAAGTGTAGAATCCTACTGCACTTCGTACAAGTTATATTATTTCAGTCGGACGATAAATCCTCCAGACATTTGATACACTTCATGACTCACCTTTCTTCCCTCGGGCAGATATGGCGTGATTGCAAAGATGGCGACGTCCTTTGTTCTTGGCTCGTTGTTGACCACGGTCCTCTCTGTTCACTTTTCAATACTTCAAAATTTGGTTTCTTCTTGGCCGATCTCGTTGAATTTTTTATCACTGTCTTCGGCATGATAAGTAGAGTTACTTGGGAACACTTTCAACTTAAAACAGGAGTTGGAACCACTTTAAAACTATAAAATAAAAAGCTGGAGAAGCGATATCACCATGCGCCCGTTCGCATGCCTATAGTTCGCCCACCATTTCTAGATCCCCTCTTGGCTTTGTGCCAAGAATAGTCGATTCATGCTGAAGGGGAGAAAGAAATGAAGGATGTACGAATTGGTCGCCAACATGCGAAATCACGTGCTTTCTTGTCTGTCGCTGTACTAGTACTAGCTTGATTTTTGTTGTTCTCTTTTTGCATGATTTTTTTATTATTAATTTGTATGATGGATCCAGTACAGTCAACAAGTTCTATCGTTACACGTTTCAGTAACTCTTGCAAAAGAATATTGAATAATGTGCTGACATTCTGCAAAAAAGAATCGTCAGAAGGCTGTCTTCTTGTTCCCCTTTCTCAAGTCATAAAACGTGCAAGTGCAATTGCGGGCGTATCGGGGTCGACTGTTAAAAGAATTCGTAGGGAATCAAAAGGTGAAGGTAAGCCAAAATTTAAATCTCCTAAAAAAAAAAAAAAAAAAAAAGCGCCAGAGAAAGAAAACCATCGAAACCGTAGCTTTGAATGATTTTGATGTAGACGTTATAGGAAGAGCTATTCACGAATTTTACGTATTCGAGAAAAGAGTGCCAACTGTTCCGAAATTGATTCCTGTGCTTAAAGAAAAAATTAATTTTCCTTGGAAAAGAGAAACTTTAAAGAAAATACTTCATGAAATCGATTTTGTTTTAAAAAGTCCCAGAATAAAAGGAAACTTATCATGGAGCGAAGTGACATTGTTTTATGTAGAACGCAGTATTTGCACGTATTAACACTCTACGTACATTTTTCCAACTGTTATACAAGCAAAATAGTTACACTTTAAAAACAGCAATGTTCGTAAAAGAAAAGCTAAATTTTCCGCCCTGTAATAATAAACAAACTCAGTTTGTTTATTATTACATCCCAGAAGACAGACTGATTACCCTATTATCGGAATGGATTCTCCTTTTTCTGACATGCGCAGTAGTTTCGAGGGACCTCAAATCGGTGGGCGAACTATACACAGTGCCCTCTCCCATTTGATAACCTAATGGATAATCTATACCACACTTAGAGCATGTGTGTGGAAAATTTATATTACTTATGAGTGCCTCATCAGAATTTGAAATGCCAGTTAGGGATATATGTTCGGGATAATTATAAATATATAAAAAACTTGCTAATACTTTTATTCGCAATAGGGAATAAACAAATATTCCAATGTTTGTTTGAAAGGCCACTTTCTCAAAATAAACGTACTCGAAAACGTGTTAGAACATGTAGTTGGTTAAAAACTATTAGATGATGTCAATCATTTATGAACAGATCAATCAAGTATCGCATGAGAATGTTGAAGTCCATTATGTTTTGCACTTGAACATTAATTCGCCCATAAATGTTGTCATGGTGAAATGTATTTGCTTGTATTACAGACTTACGGTGATTACTCGAAGAAACGTCTTGTGGGGAAAGATGGAGAACTTTGCGATTATGTGCGTCATAATATTTTTGATTGAAAAATCATATAAAAATGATGAAAATTTCAACTTCATTTCACACTTCCAGATCAAGACCATGCACTAATGAATTGGCTGCAGAAATCTTCCCTAGTTACTGTGCGCTCCTCCAGCATTCACACGCTCAAGAGACTTGAATCTTTAGCCATGAGAGGGAACAGTTCCCAGCAGCAGTATTTCTTTGGAATAAAAATATCCTTTAAAATTTTGCCGCCTGTAAATTTTTCCCATCCTATTCTATAAGATTTTTGTCATGATTGTCAAAGCCCAATTAAAATTGAAATGAATACTCCATCAGTGGAATGATAAAGCATCTGAAAACTCCGCAGTGTAGGGAATCGTCGAAAATTGAGAGCCCACTAAAGGGCATTCAAATAATCATATTAAATGATCCCTCAACTCTCATTTGGTTTTCGTTTTCTGAATAGTGGTCTCCAAATAGTACAGTATTTAACCCCTATGCAGTGGTTTCTATTAGTCAGTCAAACAACTTTTCACGAATGGAATTTAAGAAACAAATCGTGACCAGTTTTGTCTATAATTGCACTGATCAACATACTTCCACCAGGAAGAGGTTTTTAGGCGATCCCCACTTTTTGTGCCAATTCCGATAATGATAATAATAGTAATCAGACTTATTTTAAAAATTCAAATCGCTCTTGTTCTAGTTAGGAAGTTTTAGTGCATTACTGCATGTTTGTATTTAGGAAACGTTCGTGTTTGTACAAATCTGTCACAAAACGTACATATTGACTTTCATTTCCAAGTAGTTACTCGTGATTTCGCTAGTAAATCCTATAAATGTGTATCTGGACGTGCGTGCGTTTCTTCACGCTTTTCACACTTAAAGAAACAGTTTGCCAGATTTAAGTTTTTGTGGTCTCTAAGCTATAACTTTTAAGAGGCCCCCCCTTTCTTTTTTTTTTCCTACTGACTAAATTTTAGGTTATCTATACTGAGATAGAGATCCTTTGTAAGGCTCTACGCTGTAACTTGTCACATTTATGCGTAAATTCTGCACTGGAAACAGTGTCTAGCAACATAATTTCTTTCATATGGATGTCTCAGGATTTTTCTCACACAAATCAGGCAAATCAGAAAAAAATAATACACGCAATTATTTGACATTATACACTGTTTCCAGTGCAGATATCTTGAGTAAGTTTCAGATATGTTGAGTAAGTCGCTGAATTACAGTAGATAGTTCCCGTTTATTCTAATTCATTAATTTAATCATTGCATGTTCAGCTTAACATCAATGCTATCATGTCCCATCCATGCTTAGATAAAATGTACTTTTGTTGAATTAAATAAAGCTATACTCATATGAATAATTTATATTCATATGAGTATAACGTCTCTTTGATATGTATCCTCCACAATGATATTGCCTAGTATGTTAACCACTATCTTGCATCTTGCTTATTGGTGTTCTAAATTATATGAAAAAAAAAGCATGTTAATTTCCAAAAGGAACTCAAGAGATCCAAGGAGAAAGGCACTCTTCCTTTGTCTGGTTTCGGTTATAACTATTATGGTAGTATGGGTTCCTCTCTTCCATACCGCCTCCTCCTGCTCCTCCTCTTGCACACGCCCACTAATCCAACACCTACAGCAACTACTCTTTGCCTGCTAACAATTATGGTCATTACATTCGTTCACAACACGAAGTATAAGCCCTCCTATAGATGTATATTTGTGACCTACTTTGTGCTCTGTCTTTCATCCTACCAGAATTCAAAAGCTAGTGATAAGCTAGCAAATTCTATGATAACAGTGAAACAAATCAAGGATGTTCGATGTAGGAAAATTAATATAAATTAACTTTTGGTTAATATACAATTGCTTTCTTTTTAGTTCTTCATACTTTTATTTGGTTTATTTTGAAATTCAAATGAAATGATTGGGAGAGATAGATTTGAATGGGAGGGAATGGAATTTTCATGTTATTAAATGAGATATGTCTTAAAAAGATTGGTAAACACTAGGCTAATTGTATTATCGAATGTAGGACTGTATAGCAGCATAAAATATTTTGGAAGACTGTTGAATAACCAGAGGAAAACATTTATTTATTTTTCTCTGGTTATTCTTTTGGTTGGATTAACTGAGTACATTTCAGGTCCTTGGTTATATTGAATTTTGTATTTAATTGTAAAGGCGAAAACATTACATATGCTACAAAGAGCGCATTACGTTCCTCTTCCATTATGATTGCGAAGAAATAGGAAAGACAGAATAATAGTGATATGTTATAGAAAGCCACCAAAAAGTACTCGTAGCATCTCACCTTGAAAACTACTTGAATCCAATATGGCAATGATGCATCTCAAGAAATCATATTACGGTGGTACCATCAGGGCCGTCGCCAGATTAGATCGGGCCATGAGGCAAACAATTAAATATCGCCCCTGGTGGATTATAAGACAAAAATATAAGAAAATCAAATCTCCAATTGCTATTTTGTTTTTATTACAAGAGAAACATTAATGCAAAACAATTACCTAATAATATTAATTAAATGTTTGCTCTACTGGGATATCACACAATAAAACTATTTTTAAGCTCTTCTAAATTTAAATTATAAGCTATGTCCCCCTCTATCGATATAGTTGCTAACCCAATCATTGCTGTTCGCAAATAATTTTTAATCAGTTTAAGAGTGGAAATTTTTTTTTCCGCGCTTGCTATGCTAATTCTTAACACTATCCTTAGGGAGGTGGTTAGGTTGGGATATAAATATCTACAAGATTTTGTTATATATATATATATATTTATTTATTTATTTTATTTATTTTTTTTTTTTTTAAGCAGCGCAGTGAGGTAGGCTGCCTCTATGCTACACCCTGTCGACGGTACTGGGTACCATTGTATATGTCAATGGTTATTCCTGCACAAGCAATCCAAGGTCCATTACCAATCTATTTATAATCTCCTACACTTGTTATAAATTACGAATTAACCAGGTGATCTGTTTTAGAAAGAGTGTGGCAGTATTTTACAATGTGCATCAGTTGTTGTCTCCACGTCATACCAACTATCTTAAAGGTCATCATAATACAGAAATGCATCGTTTTGTTTGTAGCATTTTGATTTCTTGTATAAGTTGTTCGATTTGAATCAAAACTAAAAGATTAATAGTAATGTCTAAATTTCGCTAATAGATGCTCACACATTATTACAAAGTATTAGAAAATATTGACAGCCATTAGAGATTCACATTAGGTCTAAGTAAAAGACATGAAGTTCTTCTTTGTTTGGAAAGAAGCATTAACCTTTCAGCTATCTTTTTTCGTTTCTTTTGTCTTTTTTTAAATAAAACTATTATAGGAAAATGATAAAAATAAAATAATTACAAAACAAAAAAGGTCATAAAAGCGGGTAACTGGGCGTTGAATTTTCTTTTATATTCTATGAATCATTTTGGTGGAGGAAAATATGATGTATTCTATTAGTCATCGACTTTCATGCGATTGACGCAAGAGCGTGGCATGAGGGTCATTTACTCCCATTTGAGGCTGAAATGAAGTCTCACTTATTACTCATATGCTTAAGATCCTGTTCATACAGGTAGGCTGATAGGACATCTTTTGTGTGTCATGATGTGGGAAGTACTGACGAGGTCATTCTTCATGCCCACTTCTGTCGATGCGGGTTTTAACCTATCTGCAGGGAGTGTCTTTTTTTGCTGAGTAAGTCGGTTCGTATTTCCTTCTGCACTCTGTATATTTCATAAGCCTTATAGGGTTGCCCCCCCCTCGCCTTCTTCTTAAATGTAGATAGTCTGTTTTGTTATACATAACCAGATTGTCGAAAGTAGCAAAAATATCATCGGTTGGATTAAGAAGAGCTGTTTTGCGTGAATAGTGGTGCTTACAATATACTGAATAAATAAATTAAGATTATATGAAATTATATTTGTTAAAATAATATTAAATAATGTAATTTTATAGGCCAAATTTCAGAATAAGGCAATGAAATGATTTACTAACAGAATCCATTATCAATATACTTTGTAGTAACAGTACAAAGATAATATTTTGCAATCAGTAATAACACAGGCATCCCAATAAAATTAACATCAACTTCATAGGTCACTGATCTGATTTTCCCTTTCAGTCGTTTTCGACCACCATAGGTGACTTTGTAGGCATTGCCCACAAAGTATTCCTGGTGGGCAATGCCCACAAACAGAGTAGTTCACCATTGCTTTCCCCAACCCCCTCAATTTTATCCGTGCTCGGGACCGGCGTTTGGCTGGAACGTATTCCTGACTGTAATCCATGTGTGTTCAAGGGGGCCAGTTTGTCTGTTCTGGGGGACGAAAAACCCGAGTTTAAGGGTGAAAAATAATCCCTACCTCCGCATGAGACCGGCTAACTCACCTTTAGTGGAATAAAGGTTCCTCACGTCACCGACGGGAATCGAGCCCAGATCTTTCAGGCCAAAGGGCTTCGTCTATACTAACTGAGCTACGGAGGCTCTCATAGGTCACACTTTTGAATATTTGAGTTGAACTTCGCATAAAAATAGGTGGCGTTGTATCACCTAAAAGTAATGAATTCCGAAAAAGTTTAAAATTGACAGACTTTTTTCTCTCTCTCTCTTTCTCTCTCTCTCTCTCTCTCTCTCTCTCTCTCTCTCTCGTTAAATGCAAGAGAGTTTACATGCGAAAATGTGTAAATTTATAGATCAGTGAACATAATATAGGTTATCGTTAGGGTTATTTTTAGGAACGGAAGTTGTTTTGGGGAATTGTGACGCTGCCCGACAAAAGGAGAGGAGTCTGTATCTGAATGATATCACGTCAAAATCGAAATAATGTTTTTCTTAACATTTTTCATATTAGAAATTCGTCCCTAATATTTATAAAAACATCATTAAAAATTAAAATGAAGTGAGTAACACGATATAATATATACAGTTATTTGGGTTCCCAAAATTATGAAGACTATATATGAAAATTTTGAAAAGTTTATATGTTTATTTATTTATTTTTAATTTTTGAGGTGACAGGGATTGTGAATGATAAAAGACACAAAGTTTGACATTATTTACCAGTGATCCTCTATGTGGAGATAACATGATTTTCAGAAATCTCACGGATTCTTAAAGGTCCAGTTGAAAGTGAAAACTAAAGAAATTTTAAAGGAAAAAAAAATATTTACATCTTAAAAAAAAAAAAAAAATAGGAAAATCTAAAGTTTCAAAGTGGTGTATTTTCTGTTTTTATTTATTTAATTTTTTTTAAGAGGTTACAATAATACACTATAGCAGACAGATGCTACAAAATCGTACTGTTTAGATGACGTGATGGGTAAAGTTATTATCTGTAATATAGCAATATTATCAGCTTTTTTTTATTTTTTAAGGCCAATGTATTACTTTTAAACGCACGATTCACTTTAGTACATTTAGGAAGAGACTATAGAGACAAGTACATAAACAAAATAACGCTGTGAGCACAAAATGTGCGCATCGGATTTCAGTAATATTTTTTAAAGGCATTTTTTTTCAATAATTTTTTAATCTTTAGAAACTTGATTTTTGGAAGCGAAATGAATCTGTTTCCTCTCTCTCTCTCTCTCTCTCTCTCTCTCTCCCTCTATATATATATATATTTTTTTTTTTTTATTTATTTATTTTTTTTTTTTATTTTATTTCACATTCTTTGAAAGAATACTTTAAGACATTCCTTATGCATCTGTTGCAGCTATGAACCTATTCCGAGAAGTTATAAAATTATTGCGCTAGGCTGGTGTCTTGGAATTGATAGTTACATCATCGCATATTCTGTTCGTCAGCTGGCTAGCTTTTTTTTAAGTTAATAATATTGGAAATATTTGCCTGAATTATCAGAATTTAACTTAACTTAAGAGAAATTGGATATGTATTATTATTATTATTATTATTATTATTATTTTTCCCTTCTATTGATTGAATATATACTGAAGTGTTTATTTCATAAATTCATCGTTTTATCCAGTACTTAGATTAAGAACAAAAGTTCTTTGTCTAAGTACTAGATGGCAGCACATTACAAGATGGTGCAGCGTGAGGATATCTCAATTTGTTTCGATGCGTTCCTTGTAGTTAACAGGCCTCCATTAGCTACCCATTCAAAAAATAGTTATTTTAACAGTGGCGGCCGGTGAAAATTTTAAGTGGGAGTGCTGCATATACAAAAAAAAAAAAAAAAAATTCCTAATCAGTAACGAATTTATTAATAAATAAATTTACATATTAAAAATTGCTTTATTAAAAATATTTCTTCCTCACCACGAACAAACACCAATAATAAAAATTTCGTATCAATAGCAATGACAAGAGCAAACGAATATCGGCGTTAGATCGCAGTGCATTTGTTTCGTGTAACGATAATTGAAAAAATATAATTCTTTTCATATTTTCAACAGTGACACTCGTCATAATTCAGCCTTGTATCTATAATAAATAAATAATTATATGTTATTTTAACAAAATAAAATAAGATTGACAAAAAATAGTTCACCATGCACACGCACCAATAATAAATGTTTCATATCTCACAGAAATATGGCACGTAAGCATACTAAAGATACACTGCCGTTTGAGCAGTGTGGGAATGACGTAACGTGCAATGACAAGCGCAAACGAATATCGGCGTTAGATCGCATTGCATTTGTTTCGTAATCTAAAGCGTTAATCGAACAATTCCTATTATTAACTATTCAATCAATATCAAAACATAGGCTGTAACTTTTAATATGTTGCATTTATATTTATATACTGCATTTATATAATGTTGTAAGCATTGTTATTATTTATAAACACAAACAAAATTTAAATTTTTCATTTTTTCCTTTGGGGTGCTACAGTGTCGCAGTGCTTATGTACGGGCCGCCACTGACTTCTAATTACTTGGTTTGAGTACTCAAGTTTGGTCATCCTTATGAAAAATGTAATCGATAAAAACGTAAAGTGCTAAAAAAAGTTCTATAAGAAAGTCCTATTCATATTGAATAGGACTTAATTATTCATTAGTGTCGTCTTAAAGGAAAGGCTATACAGGCCTTACCCCAAAATTTCGGAGACCTCTTAGTTTGTTACTTCTCTCCAAATTACCCAGGAGTCAAAAAGTAACAAACTTAGAAGCCTCAGAAAGAGAGATCTAGTTGGCATTAGTGATCTAATAAATATAATCTTCTAGGCGATGTAATTTTCATGGCTGTTAGTCATTAGTCCCAAAAGGAAGTAACGACAGCGTTTCGGCAGCAACCTGCATGCTAACACATGCAACAAAATCAAACCAATAAATTTCTGCCATTTTTCTGATATCGTATTGCGACTAAAGTTCGAAAGTAAGTTAAAGTTTCACTGGCACTATTTTTCAGCTTTTCTCATTTACAAATATGATAAATATACCTTCTGAGTAATATTCAATATCATTTATCTTTGTTTTTAATATTATACTGCTTATATTATGCAATTATTGTACAGTATTGTACAATACACTAGTATACAAGTATTATAATAATATGAAATTATTTTAAGTATAAACTAATTACATTTATGACTTAAATAAAGCGATTGCCAAAAAATGAATATCATTAATAATTATTTGAAATTAAAATTGTTATTAAATTACTAAATCATACACGTTTATAATATTCTATCATTTTGTTATTTAAGTTTAATATGTGACATTAATTATGTAACTCCCCGAGTGGTGGCTGGGATAAGAATAGCTGCACTGCAGCCCATGCATGTCGTACGAGGCGACTAAAATGGGTATACCCATGGGAGGATAATGGGTGGCAATGCTGTAGCCAATGAAGTTCTAACTAAGCTCAGCTATTGCTGTTACCCTCCTGCCATGATTACAGCTCATAGCTCAATAACACTCTATACTTACATTGTCCTCTACAGATAACGGGGAATATGAAAAGCATTCTTGCTTCGCCCATCTAGCAAAAAAAAAAAAAAAAAATTTAATTATGTGACGGGTACACTAAATTTTCAGAGTAACGAATGGCAATGCTGAGGCCAATGAAGATTCAACTGCGGCTCGGCTATTGCCGTTACCCAGCAAGACTAGAGCTTTCAGCTCAATAACACCCCCCATCCACACATTTTCTTCAATCAGATGAAGGGATAAAGAGTCAAGGACTGATTCTTGACTCTTTATACCCCAATTAATTATGTGACTATAATTAATTAATTAATTGTATGTCGCGTCATAGGCGTGAATTTCACTAAACTCGGAATCCCTACAAAAATAGAGGGCAGGAATTGGTAGAGTGTATGTTAATGATTCTATAGCAATATAATGATGCATCCTGTCACACAAAGGCATAAAATACTACACAGTACTGCTTAGAATTCATTCTCTTCGCTAATTAGTCACCATATATTCCAGTCGTGGCTTATCTGTTTCACCAGATCTTTAAGAACATTTCAGAATACGTCACTTACGTGTAGTCAAAATATGTGGTTTCGTGAACAGCATGCTCAGTTCTATCATAAAGGACTAGTATTTCGTTGTGAATTCTGTGATGACAGCAGAAACAATTATGTTAAAATATAATTGCGAAAAATTGTAGAATAAAGTTCAATCAAACGATCCGATTTTGTTTCAGTTAAATATATACTCTAATTGTAAAAAAATAAAATAAATAATCATCACTCGTGTTAACAAAATAGACACAAGAAAGATAAGTAATCATACATATGTTATTAAATATTCTGTTACAACACGTGAAAAATATACATTGCGATATACGAAGATCCAACACAGTTATGGTGCTTGAAAATTTTACAGAATCAACGAAACAGTCTCGAGTTCAAAAGTGCAAAGCATTTTTTCCATTGTCGAAGATATCTCCGCTCGTTTCAATCCACTTTTAACAGTCTTTCAATATAAAATGCATTATCCTTACAAAACGTTCGTTTTTAAGGGATGATGAAATGTGAGAAGGAACTAAGAAGAGCAACCAGGGATACAAAAAGAGTCCAGAAAAGCAGGACTATAAATGTGGAGTGAATCGTTAAAACTATTACTCTTATTGACAGTCGATAAAAATAAATGAGCACAGTACGGATTACCTTCATCAATCGTTTGCGCCGATTTTGGATGAAATCCAACATGTGAAGCATTCTGTCACTTGAATTAATTGAATTATAGTAAATCGAAATGAACGGGATCACAATTAAACTCAACGGATTAAAAAGCACGCGGCAAGCAGAAAATATGATCACTTTAAAAAATAAGATTATGATAATCCATGTTATAACTACTGCAGTTACTCCTAAGTAGCAGTAAATAATAAACAAATGGATTAAAAGGAGCATAGTGGAGAGTGTGTCGGTGAACCAGGATACTACTATGACGGGCATCCTTTAGCACTCTTTGTTTCGTTGAAGAATTCCACTTCAAATACTCTTCTTCATTTCAAGTCACCTTAAAGAGTCCTCTGAAACGCTAGACGGTTTCATGAACGCTACCAATAACAGTTAGTTATAATGGAAATTTTATGACTAGTGAACAATGTGTCTCTTTCATTGTTAGCGTTCTCTTTGTTTATATAAAGCATCGTTTTGGGGAAAGCAATGGTGAACTACCCAGTAAAAAATCTCACAAGGAATACTTTGTGGGCAATGCCTACAAAGTCACTTATGGTCGGAAACACCCTCATTCTATCCTCATAGGGAATTCCACAGGTCACTCGCTTCTGAATCCTTTCCACTGCTTCCTCATCCCCAAGAAACCCAGGGGACCAGACTTCAGCACAATAATCCATATATGGATATATCAAGACCTTATAAAGAGGAATTACAACTTCCTTATATCTACTTGTTAATGAGTTCTTCAATAGTCAAGAAATGTTATGGGCTACCTTAGCAATATATCCTCTAAACATTAACTCTCTGTCTGCCATCACCACTCCTAAATCTATAGCTTCATCTGTTTCCTATTGTACAGTCCCATCAAAGTGATAAACAGCTTGTAATCTATTTATCCGAAATGCATAACTTTATATTCCTCCACATTAAACTGATATCCATTATATTTTGCGCATACTGACAGCCTGTTTAAATCCTCCTGCAAGCTTTCCACATCGCCTTGATTAATTATTACTCTACCTAATTTCGCATCATCACCAAACAACTGAATATTTATTTTCAGGTTATTTCCTAAATCATTTATGTACAAATTTAACAACAATGGTCGCATCACCGAACCTTGTGGCACATCACTAGTCACCTGTTTTCGCCTCGATCCTGCCCTTCCATAGACCACGTTTTTGATATCTGTCTAGCAGCCACTCTCTTATCCATTAACCAGTATCATATCCATCCCCATTTGTTCTAATTGGCGTAACAGTCTTCCATGTGGTATTTTGTCAAATACCTTTGCAAAATCCTGCAAAATCATCATGCAGCCATTTGCTTTATCCAACTCAGCTATTATTCTACACACACGGACAAAGAAATTAGTGCACCTGGAAGAAAACATGGTAAAACGGTGCAACTAAGCAAATAGCTAGAGTGCAGGATGGTATGCAAATGATCCTATTTGGTGCGATTGCACATGCCCATACACCCTGCAGTGGCACTGCAAGCATGAACCGGCAGCCTTATAAAGCCAGCATGTAGTCAACAGCCGATTAAAGCGAAAGGCACCGGCCAATGCAAGCTAGAGTACAGAGTGACAATAATGCTAGATAGATGCCAGAGACATCGATTTAAGCAACTTACGGACTTTGACAGAGGCATGATCATCAGTCTGAAAACCGGAGGGTGGTTGGGTGCCATATAGGTGTGTACATGAACCGTTCTGACCATACCGTCTGAAAGTGTTGGGAGCTGTGGACACATTCCCTCACTGCCATATGGCAGAGCAGCACCAGTCGGATCTGGAGGACCAACGTTAGAGAGGATTGATGGATCATGCAGCAAGCACAGAGGGATCCCACGGTGACTGGGTCCACTATACAGGCAGATGTACGGGCTCCTGTGTGCCCACGAACCATTTCCCGATGCCTCGTGGAAGCATCGGGAAATGGTCCATGGGCACACGTAAATTGTTAATATGGGGCACACGTAACACCACAACAATGCCGACTCTGTTTGCAGTGGTGCCAGATGAGAGTGACATGGAACACCCCAGACTGGCAACATGTGGTTTTCAGCGATAAGTGCCGCTTCATCTTGGGGACAGATATCATCGTTTCTGGATGTGGAGGACCCCTGGTCATGGACACAATCCCGACCTTGCTCTCGAGTGCCACACCTTCCACACTGCTAATGTAGGCATTATGGTCTGGGGAGCCATAGCCTACATTAGCCGATCACCCCTCGTAGTGGTATGTGGTGCATTGATGGGACAGCGGTGTGTGGATGACATACTATGGCCCCATGTTCTCCCATTCCTGGCTGGGATACCAGGAGCACTATACCAGCAGGATAATGCCCATCTGCACATGGCTCAGGTTGCCCAAACCTGCCTACATCGTCTACAGACACTTCCATGGCCTTCCCACTCCCTGAACTTGTCCCCTATCGAGCATGTTTGGGAGCAGCTGAAACGCCAGCTCCCACTGTGCTGCAATATCCGGGATTTGGAGCACAGCATCCAACACGTGTA
Source organism: Typopeltis vanoorti (assembly GCF_054136105.1). NCBI lineage: Eukaryota > Metazoa > Arthropoda > Arachnida > Uropygi > Thelyphonidae > Typopeltis > Typopeltis vanoorti. The sequence continues at coordinate 87,011,757 of NC_143553.1, forward strand.
GGCCAGTCTGCCACAGGACAACAGATCTCTTTTGCCACCATGCCAGACCGTATTGCAGCATGTAACACTGCACAAGGCAGTGCAACATGCTATTGATGATGACTGGATTGCATTCCACAGATCCATTTGTAATTTCTTTCAGCTCTGTTTACGCCATCATGTGCATCACTCACCTGTATCATTAAACAAATAAAATTTCAGTTGAATCCTATGCTTCCTTCTTCGAGCACTAATTTCTTTGTCTGCATGTGTATTATAAAAAGTTAGTAAATTACTAAAGCATGATCTACCCTTCACAAAATCATGATGACCCTTATATTTTTCTACAAGAGTTTTTAATAATGTGTTCAATATTTAGCATAATACCTTCCCTTAGCAAAAACTCATCCAGATAAGACTGTCAGTTTTTACCTTCAGGCCATCCAGATTCTTCGTGTTTCAGCTTCAGAAATGTATCAATGTCGTGAGCAAAGAAGTTTTCTTCACCTTCAAATTTTTTAGAAAAATGCCACACCTCATAAAATTCTATAACTTTATAAACGTGAGCACATGCTAAATCTACTTCTGGAGTGCACAAAAAACCTGTAAAAGATCGGTCCATATGAGAGCATAATGGGGCCATTTTGGAAGCACACTTTTTATATAAGGGGAAGATTAATATTTCGTTCACTGTGATGGGCAAAACCGGTGAAAAGAGATCAGTGGGTACTTTTGCATGGCAAATACCAAAGTATACCCCCAGGAGAATAGTTGAAATTATCGAGAATAACTTCGGGATTCCCCATAGGAAATACCTTGTATTTCATTGCCCATGGATAAAGGCTATTGACGTCGAAATAGCGAATAACTTTCCCTTTTGACTGAATTTTGTGATACATTTTGTAGCAGTCAGTTCTGCCGCTATGCAGAGCACTATGAGGTAAAATGGGATCTGGAATATTAAGAGTTGCAATAAAGTTTTATAAGGCTGTGTTTTCAGAAATTTCTGTATTAAATTGGCATTCCCAAATTGAGATAACATCAAATCCTTTGCTATGAAAATAGTTTTCGTGATCCTTCATTTGTTCAAAAAGGGAAATCACGTCTGTGTTTTTGTATGGTTGTAATGTACTTGGTCTATAGCATTCCTGACATCCATGGTAGAAGCAACCGTGGCATTCATATAAAAAAGCTTCCACATTTCCCATTGACAAAATAAGGTCTGATGTAGACTCCCCCCCCCCACAGAATGTGCATGTTGAATGGTTATGTTATTCTGTTGTTCTTGCCATTTGAGCCAAGCCAAAGCCTTTCGACTTTGCACATTTTCCTCCTGTAATCCCGAGCAGGAAGTATGGCCAAAGTGTTGGGTTTTAAAACGTTTTGGAGAAATATTCTCAAACATACTCCTGCAATTGTAATGTCATGGAGAAACTGATCGATCTGGGTGAGCTGTATGAAGAGAGTGTGAAACATGTTGCAGCTGTCATGCAAAACACGCACGTCATCCTTCATATAAGCGAAAAGTTCCGTTTTCAAACAGTATTCACTGTCTTGCTGATTTTCGTACCAAATCTTGAACTCTGCACGAGTTTCTTCATTCATAAATTCCGGCTGGAAATATGATTTTTTGGGGATGACTCCGCGATAATCCAGAGAATCAGATGTGTGAAACGTATGAGGAAAGAAACCCTTACGAACTTCTGGGAGATCGAACATGGCTGGTAGTTTCCTCAGACCCACACTAATGTAGGAAAAACTGTCAAGAAATATGATGTTTAATGGGTTATAATAGACAGCAAGTATCTTTGATCCATCAAACACTACACGGGGTTGGAAATTTTTTGAAAAAATATATTCTAAAATAAAATACCTGTCAAAACCATGAAAATTATGTGCAATCACAGGAACATTTTCGTATTTTGGTTTAACAGTCCATAGGATCCTACCATCTCGATCCCACTTCATGATATTCTTGATAGAAAACAACTCATCTAGAAATAGACCCACACTGTTTTCATCCCAGAATTCGCGTTCGTGACTACTGGAATCAGCTCTACATAATATTGGAACATGACGATGATTTTTAGCAATGGTTTCTGTGTGAAAATAAATCATAGTAACCTGCTTATTTGAGACCTCCGATTTTTGTTTTGGGTGAACTAATTTGCAGTGGCGGCAGAAATTTTCAAGTGGACAGACGTGGGTTTTATCTGTAGAAAAAGTAGCCAAACACTGTCCACAACAATGAAGTTTTGAACAAATATTATTTTGTATGTGCAAATTCAGACAATCGTTGCTGTAGAAAAATATATTGCATGACTCACACAAAAGAAGGTTCTGCACATTATGAATGGCGTTTGTGCAACAGTGGATGCATACATTTTTACATCTATGCATTTGCATTTTGATAGATTGTTTGAATGTTTTCAAACAACTGGGGCAATAATAGCTATCCCCAAACAGGGCTGGCACACTATGCACAAAATCATAATGCTGTTTATGATATAAAAGACAGATCTGTTTACTTGCATTTGGCCCCCAAAACACCACAGAAAAATCAGCATCTGGTGAAAAAATTACGATTTGGTATTCCAGAATCAAATGCTTTTGAAAGAGACCTGCTTCTGGAATACGGCAATAAACGAGTGGAACCCCTGCAATTTTGTGGAGAGTTAAAGCCCTCTTTGTTTGTAACTTTTTACAATCTAACTGCACTTGTCTGTATGTTTGGGCATCATCAGTGTGTGCAGAAAACATCCAGAACAAGTGCTCGGGCCATGCAAAGATTGTGTTTGTTGGTAATTTCCACAATAGCTTTTTTATTTTCACAAATTCATCCAGGTTAAGCAGCGTTCTTCTTTTTACATTGGTTCTTCTTCCACCATTGTTACTTATATTGATAAGTATGACATTGATAACAAGATCATTTGCCAGAAGAAACTCATGTTTCGATTGGGCGACAGCATAAAATGCTTCAACTATCCTTTGGATAGTTAATTAAGAATGCAACATGAATGGTAAGTTAATATTGCTTTCTAAACTGGATGCACTAACGCCCAACCGAACGTGAGAAAAAGTTCCTGAACTCGATAAAAGTTTAATGATCTTATTAAGCATATCTCGAAATATTTCAAAAAAACAATCGAAATTGACACTCCAATTGACGAGTTTGATATTTGATAGAATTACGTGATCAGCCCACCGAAACAGTATAAAAATTCCTGTAGAGTGAGGGGTCAGTAGTGGTAGAGAGCTTTTAGTTTCACATTGAGAATGTAATAATTATGGGGGGTCATGGCTGATTCCAGCCATGCCAACAAGAGAAACACGTGGATTAACACCATGACCTGTGTGTTGTTGTTCATTTTCACTTACAGATGAATGTGTTAAATCAACTTCGACAATAACTGGTGCATGATTATGCACAATACCGCCACTAACAAACCGAATGACTGATGATCGCTATAAAAATTACTTTCTAGATTCAGAAATCTCTTTTATAAATAAATGTTAATCATCATAAAGTTATTTTGCAATTGTGACACTACACAATCCTTTCACTAACACAATTTTATTAAACATCACCCTCAAAATCTTTCCAAAAAACCATAACAAAAATTTTTTTTTGTTTTCAAAAAACTAAACAAAAAAATAATAATGACTTATGGACATTTCACTTAACACAAAACCAGTTTGAAGTAGTTTTATGAACATGTTTCTAATTCCATTGCAAAACCACCTTATAAACTTATATATTAAAATCTTAGACCTTAAAAAAATTACTTTCTAGATTTCAAATAAATGTTACTCATCATAAAGTGTCGCAATTTTGCAATTGCGACACTAAGCGATTCTTTCACTAACACAATTTACTAAACATCAACCCTCAAAAACACACATTAAAAAAATACTTTCTAAATTTCAGATAAATGTTACTCATCATAATGTGTTTTTACAATTTCGACAATACGCGATGCTTTCACTAGCAATTTTATTAAATATTATTATTATTATTATTATTATTATTATTATTATTATTATTATTATTATTATTATTATTATTACCACGGGCTACTCCAGGAGTCCTTAGACTCATCGAGGGAGGCCCTAAACATCATGTTCACGCAGCTGTTCAACATTCTCACAGTAGTATCTATCATACCTTGCCTTGAACTCGCTCACTGTCATAGCACCCACAACAGACTCTGGCAGCTTATTCCACTCATTTACCACTCTAAAAGTAAAGAACCCAGCTCTAACACCCCTGCTAACCATGCTCTTGCCCAGCTTCCATGGGTGTTTTCACTATTTAGCAATTAATCCTATAGAATCCTTTTAGCAATTTAAATGTCTCAATCATGTCTCCCCTTTTCCGCCTATCAACTAGTTTCTGCAACCCACAAATCTTCAACCTGTTCTCATATGGTTCATTCCATAGACCTGCTATCATCTTAGTCACTCGCCTCTGGATCCTCTCCACCTCCTCCCCATCAAGAAGGAACCCAGGTGACCAAATCTGGACACAGCAGTCGAGATGAGGTCTTATCAGGGCTCGGTATATAGGTACAATAACTTGTTTTTCTCTGCTCGTCAAGGTGAGTTGATGAGCTGATTTAGCTACTTTCGCAATGTTCCCCCTAAACTTCATCTCCCTATCCACCAACACTCCCAAGTCCCTGGACTCATCAATCTCTTGGAGTACAGTTCCACCAATGTGGTATACTGCTGCTAATCTTTTCACTCCGAAATGCATAACCTTACATTTTGTCACATTAAATTGACATCCATTCTCCTTAGTCCAGAACTCCAATCTATCTAAGTCATCTTGCAAGACTTTGACATCTTCGGCATTCACTATCGCCCTACCCAACTTTGCATCATCAGCAAACAAATGAACTGTCCCACTTAGACCCTTCCCTATATCGTTAATGAACAGATTAAACAGCAGTGGTCCAAGAACAGAACCATGTGGCACACCACTAGTCACAGGCCGTTTTTTGGACTCTACTCCTGAATAAACTACTCTTTGATATCTCTCCATCAACCACCCAGCTATCCATCTCACCAACCCTATATCCATTCCCATATGTTGTAGTTTACGGATTAGAATTCCATGTGGTATCCTGTCAAACGCCTTTGCCAGGTCCAGCAGTATCACTGTAAACCCATTTCCCTTATCCAGTTCAGCCGTCACCTTGTTATAAAACTTGAGCAAGTTACTGAGGCATGATCTACCCTTCACAAAGCCATGCTGTCCTCTGTACAGTATCTCATTTTCATCAATCCATTCCTGTATTTTTCCCTTGACTACTTTCTCCAAGACCTTGATAACGACTCCTGATAAAGGCTTAGAAAAATTTCCTCTAATCGCCGACTAGATTCGAAACCAACTCTTCCTTCGTGCGGCCAAGCGTGGTGGTGTGCAAACGCCACATCCACTGAGCTACACAGGCTCTAATATCTTTCAATATCTTTTCCCAATCACTAACAAGCAAATATATATATATATAATGACTTATGGGATTTCATTTAACACAAAACAGATTGAAAATCATGATTATGATTTTTAATTTTCTATTGCAGAAACCACCTTATAACCTTATAGACAAAATTCGCTAATGTAATCACTAAAAAAATTCAAATAATGTTAATATTTTCTAACGACATTGCCATAAAAATGACATAAAATTAACTTACATTTTCACCAGAAAAACTCATTTTGGAACTACGAACTTCTGAATGCACACAGATATTCCAAATACTTGAAAGATAATGGGAAGCACAGAGCCCATTAGTCTATTTATAAAAAATAAGAACTAATGGAAAACCAATAACGACAACATGTGACATCGGATAACTTAGTTCTCATCGATCACATGAGGTCAAATTGCAAACCTTTGCTACCCAACACTAGTGAAATTAATTCCTGTATCACCTCAAAAACAATTAGTCACGTCACAACAAAAATCATGAGTAATGTACAACCCTGGAAAAATTTTACCTTTGAAGAAACTGCAATACGTCTATGAAAGGAAGTGCTTCGAATAATTAACATCGATCACACGAGGTCAAATTGCGAACCTTTGCTACCCAACACTAGTGTAAACATTTAGTCACATCAGAAAGCATGAGTAATACACAACTCTAGGAAAATTTTACCTCTGAAGAAACCGTGATACGTTTATGGAAAGAAGTGATTATTTATTTATTCCATATGCGAACCAAATAACAAGAATTGAAGCCATTGCCACATATGCTCCCAGGGAAATTCCAAACATTCCAAACTCATGACGTCACACACACACACAATGACATCATCTTCTTATCAACCAATGACGTCACGATTCCTTATCTTATCTTGATCTTGATCTTGTCAGAAGTGCCTACCCTACAAGTTCTGTCTGTTCTGTACAGCTGGTATCCCCTAATTTTGGGGTTATCAGAAGGTCGCAGATGGTTCTTGTTCAGCAAAATACATCTAGCTGGTGCCTTTGGGTGAACTCTTGGAGCTCCAAGATCTTTCTGCTTAGGCCATTCGCATTCCATGCGATGATCTGTAGAGAATCAGGATTTATTTTGTTTTTATCATGAGTGAGCGCTGAGATAATGGCTTATGTATCCTTTAGAAATCTAGTAGTAGAACATGGTGAGGGGTTGGATCTGCTAAAATCTAATTGCATATTTGCCAGAGCAGAGGTAATGGTAGCTGTCAGACTTGTATGTGGTATTGACTGATCCAAGGATGTCTGTTTGGGACGAGCTACTTCCGCATATGTCCTTGTCTGTGGTTGCTGAGTTGTTCTTTTGAGAACCTCTGGCTTCGTCAGATGGGCTTCTAACCCTTTATGTTGATCTTTGAGAGGCTGTGAGTCAGTAATTTCTGATGCAGATCTGCTGAGGGAAGAAGCATATGTTTCTATCTCTGATTTTCTATTTCTAGGATTGTGAGTGCATCCTCTGTAGTTGGCAGTGGGAGGACCCCCACAGTTGGAACATTTAGCTGGGGTAGTTTTTGGCTTAGTGCATGTATTTGTTGGGTGGCTGTCCTCACATTTTAAACATTTAAATTCAGCCTTGTACATTTTCTGGGTATGGAGAAACTTCTGACATCTGTGACACTGCCCTGTTGAAGCCCTTTTCCTTAATGATTCTAGGGTGATTTTCAGTTCACAGATGGACGTCAGGTTGTATATGTGTTTATAAGTTGGACTGATCTCTACTAGTACCAGTGGCATTGGAGTCTTGTCTTTTTTTTTTTTTTGGTCATTCTACTGACCATAATGGGTGTGGTAAGTACTGTTGGTGCAGTTCCACAGTCACTTCTTCTGTGGATACATCCTTAGATGCACCACTGAACACTATCATGAGTTTTTTTTCGATCCCAGTGAATAGGTGTGGTACTGGATGCATCACTGTCCTGGGTTGAATTTTGATTCCATCTGCGACATTCTTCGCATGGACATATGATATCTGTAGATTGGACATCGTAGTCCTTAGTAACATCCATTTCTGCTTAATCGGAGGAGATTCCGGAACAGGACCGTCTTCTTCCATTTCATCCGCTTTGGGTGGTTCAGAAGCTGCAGTCCTACGGTCACTCGGGTGAACAAATATTGAAAGATGTTTCCGAATCTTTTAATATACGTTTATTCGTTTATTCGTACAATATTCGTTTCAAAGTCTTAGGTGATGGGTTTGTTTAAGTATCTATAAGGAGAATATTTCGTCACTTTCTGCTTTTCTTGTTATTATATCTTACGACTTAGATTTGTTGGGCAAATCTTTGCACTTAAACTCTTCCAACATTTTATAGGCTACAGAGATCTTAAGTTTTATTTCATATGTTGACGTGTGGAAAACATCAATTCAGCTGCATACAAATCACCGTAATACAAATGTAAAATTTACCTGTATAATAATATAACATTAATTTGCTCCTAAGAAACCTGTAGAAACCACAAGCACTATAATAATATAATTGTGACAAACTGATCTTTTCAAAAGACAATTTATATTCGGTATAAAGAGGCAATTGCACTTGTCATAACCATATGATGACATTATTGCTGTAGTGTTTGTTTAAATTTTTATTTATAAAAAAATAAAAATGGTCTATTATTATTATTATTATTATTATTATTATTATTATTATTATTTATAGAGCCTGTGTAGCTCAGTGGATGTGGCGTTTGCACACCACCGCGCTTGGCCGCACGAAGGAAGTCTTGGTTTCGAGTCGAGTCGGCGACTAGAGGAAATTTTTCTAAGCCTTTTTTCGACCGGTTCCCGAGTTAGTCGATCTCTGGCACGGGCAAGCAGGTTTTTCCTCCCGGAAACTCGGGTTTTTCGTCCTGTAAACTCAAGAAAATCGACCGTAGAACCCACATTATTTCAGACATTAAATATATTTGTGTTAGGGTTAGGGACCACGAGATGGCGGCACATTTGAGCCGTCTCTCTTCACTGCGTACCGCTTAATTAGTGATAGCCTTGGGCCATCTGTCTCTGATTGGGTACCAGTGGAGATTGAACTGCCCACTCAGTCTCCAAAAAGTTAGATAGGGCTAAATGGCCTCGCCTACTCCCGTATACGGGAATAAAAAGGCGTTAGCTGATTTTTTTTTTAGCTGATTAGAAATTAAAAATAATTAATATTTTATTTTTTATAAAAGGTTCGTGGATTTTATTTTATTATATTAGTGATTATATTAATTATTTTTATTTAATTTGATCTGAGATCAAATATCGGTTCAAGTTTTTATTATTATTATTATTATTTTATTTTTTATTTCTTGATAACAGAGATTCCATATTATTCATTTGATTCAAAAAATCACCTTCAAAGAATGATTTTATTTGTGCGTAGAAAGTTTTTTCATATGTCTGGTAAAGATTCATTCCGTTACATTTCATGCTACTTGAAAGACGTTTCAAAATTCTTTGTTATTGCAAAAAAAAGTGTTCAATAATTTCAAGAAAATCTTTTTAAAAAATTTTTTGCAACTCTTTTTATAGCATTAATAATTTAATCGTTCAAAGTTAAAATATTACCACCAGGGCCAGCCTTCTCTATAAAGAGACCCGGGTGCAAGAAACCTTTTGGGGCCCTAAAATATTTTTCAAAAGTAAAAATTAAAGGATTCGAAATAAACGTGCTCTTACCTGCATATGATTTTGGAACAGGTAAACAACAAAAAAAAAAAAAAAAAGACACATTCGAAATATAACAGGTTAACATAACATTTACTGAGCACAAAACAAAAGTATTAAATAATTAAAAGAAATAAATATTTAACACAAACAAAAGTAACCTGGCTCACCAACTAGAGCACAAAAACGATTTACAATTAATTATTGTTTAAAGTAATAAAAAAAAATAATTTAAGCACATAAAAAAATAGGATTACTATTTAGGGGCCTAAGTGACATCTAAATTCCTCTACCGGGTTTAGTAAAACTTCATCTTCTGCTAGTTCAGAAAATAATCTTTTTCTTTTTCGAATTCTTTTTTCAGGGAAGTCTTCGGAAATATTCAAGTTTCGTGCTATCATTTTTGCGTCGTCTAAAAATGTGTTAAATTTTGATCTTAAATTTTGGTTTCATTTTTAATTTTATTCACTAAATTAAAAGCAGCGTCAAGAACAATTGTTTTTGTTTGAAATAGTTTGTTGATACTATTAATTTTTGACAATATTGTAAACCACACCGATAAGCTTGAAATAAATGGCATATCTTGTAATGAATCTAGTAGACTTTTAGCTTCGGATACTGCTGTGTTATCGTTAATTGCACCAATAAATTCTTCAAAGGCATTATGAGTTTGTTCAAACTGTGTATGCGCTGCTTTGACTGCGTCTATTTCGGCTTCCCATTGAGTATCACATAATGGTTTAAGCGTAATATTTAAATGCTTTTGTATAATTTCCCACCTTTTTGTAGATGCAGAAAATACGCAGTATAAACGTTGCAATATTCCGAAAATTTTTTTACAATATATACTACTGGAAGCAGCATCACAAATTATCAAATTAAAAGTATGTGATAAGCAAGGTACATAAATTGCATGAGGGTTTAAACTAATTATTCTAGATTGTACGCCTTTATATGTTCCCTTCATATTGCTACCGTTATCGTATGCTTGCCCTCTACAATTCATAATATCTAAATCAAGCTCACCTATTCTTTTTAAAAGCGAACTTGCTAGTCCTTCACCAACCACATCAGTTACTTCAATAAATCCTATAAATGACTCATTTATAATTAATTTTTTGTCTGCAAAATTTACATATCTAATAATTATTGAAGTTCCTTGTGAGAAATATCAGGAGTACAATCCATTTGGATCCTGTAATATATGGCTGCTTTTATATCGTCTTTAATTTTATTAAGGACTTCATTACCTAATGCAGCAATAATTTCCTCTTGAAATCTATGCACCAAATGATGCACGATTCTTTTTTTCGTATTTTTAATTCTGTTTACATGATCCATTAGCACAAGATCACATTTACTTAATAATTCTATTAAACTTAAAAAAATTTCCATTATTCGGCGTTCCTATTGTTTCATGGGATCCTCGAAATGGCAGATTATTACTTGCTAAAAATAGAATTACATCTACAATTCTTTGGAATAGTAATTTTAGACGTTCCGTTTCTTTATAAATATTAATTTGATTTGTTCTGTCAACAGCCGAACATAAATTAAGCCTTTTTAATAATTCTTTCCAAGCAATAAAAGAATTAAAGTGACCAACAGAAAGCTCATGATCTCAAATTACAGATGACAGTTTTCCCCATTTATTAAAACCAGATATAAATCGTGTTGATTGATCTTTTCCTCTTCTTTTGGAAAATAATACAGAACAAAAGCAAAATACTGAGTCTTGAGATTTTGAGTAAACTAGCCAGCTGCGAAGCTGAGTTTCACCATTTGGCATTTTTTAAAAATAGTACGATTTAGAAAATGATCTACCTTCAACATTCTTAACGAATGCGTCTTGATGATGTTGTTTAGGTGCGGTTTTAACACAAAATAATCTAAATTTATCAGTCATAATATTTGGCCACAAACCTGGATCATTTATATTCACTTGATCACCATCGTTATTATTGTTTTCTTCGTTATTTGCTGTATCCAAAACGTTTGTATAATCAGACGCGTCTTTTTCGACGAATCCCACAGTTTCTACATTTTCGTTGAAAAGTTGTGTAGTTTGTTTGGAGTTTTCTTCTTCAGTTGAAGTTTGAATCGCAACTGCTGAAGTCGTAGCAATTTCGTTGGCAGATTTATTTTGTAGCCATGAAAACAAATCTACTTGTGACTTTTTGAAATTTTGCTTTTCTTCTTTTTTCTTTTCTGCTGATTTCCTTTTTAGACACCCAGAGGACATGGACATTATGAGTTAGGCTTTGCCTGTCGAATAAGTAAATAATATTAAATATTTTTATCCCATGAATTAACAAAAAGTTAAATATGTACATACTTTTTACAATATTACAAAATTTTAGAAACACTCAAGGAATGTGTTTATTTTTTTTCGTTTGTTTACTTCAGTACATCAGTTTCACCCTTATCTATCACAATTAACTGAGTTGAAATTAACGTAGTTGAGATCTAATCACGTGCAGAAAACACTTCATAATCCTGAATATTGATAATACATTTCACATAGCTTTAAAAATAACTTACCGCATTTATTGGAATATAACTGGTCCTCGCATATAACTCACACCCCTGATTTTACTTTGCGAAAAAAATGAAACTGAAAAGTTTCGCATAACCTCGCACAGAAAAAAAAAAAAAGTTTAATCACGTTCACCTCATGACAATAGTGACTCACTTCCCGTGGCAAACCACGCTCCCTCCATACTAGCCAATACGTCTGCAGACGCAAGTAAAAGCAACGTTTTATTGTATCACTGAATAAGGTACAAACATTTGCAGTCTTTGTAATATATTTCTCAACAAATAGTGCAATTAGAGACAGCTGGGATAAAAATGGCACTAACTAACTAATGAATCGCATGTCTCTTCCCCCAAAAAACTATGCTATTTAGCCAAAAGCAAAACCATATGCTGCACTGGCAAACACTAAAAACTAGATGTGTGGGAGTCTGCCCCCCCCCCCCAGCTCAAATGCAGAGCAACAATAAAAATCAACAGAAAGCGTTAAAATTCGTGAACGTGTTAAAGCTAGGAAAGATATAGTGAATATTGTTATGGCACTTTCAGATATTGAATTTGGTTGAAGAGAATTAGCATTTCAATTCAAAAATTGTCTGCTGACTTTTATCTTTGACTCGCGCGATCTTTTGTTAATACTTTGTTAATATCTTTACTGGCCTAATTCCATGGCTGTTCATTAGTCATTTATAAAGGATGTTCATTAAGTATCTCAAGTCTTGTAAATTACTGCTAATTTTCGCTTGAAATAATGGGAAAGCAGATGGTGCTATTTGGGTAGGATGCACACAAGGAAATTGCTCTCTATTTTGCGGGGATTTTATGAAAAAAACTGAAAACCTTAGTTTCTGAAAATCAATGGAAAGGAAATTTGCTTTTATATCTAATAAGTTAAACATATTAATTGACAATAAATACTTCCAATCCATATTTTAATGACTTACGATTTAAGAAAATCCAAATCCAAATACACTTTAGAAAAGGGATACGTTCTTTACGAAACATGAAAAGATATATCAAATGATGGTAAAGGAGTCACGCTACGTCTGGATGCCTGACGATTAATGCAACAACTGAACTGGACAAAACTTGTACATCAGTATATCGCGGAGATATATCGATGGCTTGGAAATAGGATGCTTGTTTCTAATTTTCTTATTACTTATTATTATGAAACAGTTGGTACAGTTTAATTAATTATTGCATTTTTATTTGGTATAGCTGTACTTAATAAAATTGTATTATATTAAGTTAAAATATGTGTCTGCGAAGATGTTTGAAATGTATTTCTTTATTTAATTATTTTTTACGATGAACCCTGGGTTGCGTGCCGGAAAAAATAGTCATTGGCGTGCCACTTTTGGCAGGCATGTTAAGAGTTGTCCACCCCTGCTCTAGACTAACCATATATAAAGAATATAATAAATCTTTTTTTTCAACGGTTTCGATAACGATCCAAATGATATAAATGTGTAACAGATTAGAAAAAAACTAATGATGAATCGGGTATTTTAGCATTTTAAGGTAAAAACGAAGTCATGTTTGCTAATTTTTATACATTGCATAAACGCATCAAAAGGGTTAAGCCAAAACCTTAATATAATAGAGAAACACAGAGATATTATTATTACCGGGGGCCCTAAAAACCTGTCGATGAAATCCCTTTAGTTATAAGCAAAATTAGAAGAACAAAAAAATTAAAATAAAATAAAAAAATACGTTTCCGCAAATGTGTACCGACTGTGCCCACTCGATAGTGGGGTCCAGGCGCATTGCATCTGGTGCATCCCCGAGATGGTTGGCCCTGATTACCACCTATAATCATGACATTATCGATACAGACTTTCTAGATAATGAAATAAAATTATCAAATAAACATATAAATAAATACATAAATAAATAAAAACACAGAAATATACAAAAATAAATAAATAAATAAATTTTTTGTTTTTTTATTTTGCTACCTCCGTATAATATGCATAATCGTGAATAGGTGTTAGTAACCTATACACGAATAGATTAATAAACTAAAGATATCAACTGGCATATTAAAGATGTGATATAAATTTCATTTTATTTAACCAAAGTTTCATTACAGCACACACACACACGAAAAAAAAAAAAAAATTCCATATAATATACATAAATATCATGTTAATTTTTTTTTCTTAAAATTTTCGCTTATTCGAGAAAATAGTCTTGAAATCGAAAAAAAAAAAAAAACAGAGATAACTGCAAGTAGTAGGGGATTACTTGGATGTATAATAAATGACATAGACACTCCTCCAATATAGATGCCACTGTAGTCATAATTTCTTATTAATATTTACTAAACTTGACTGGTAGAAAAGGGTCTAACTGAACTCCCTTTTTTTGCTTTTTCAAGCCATATTGAAGGCATTTCCAAAATGTCACTTATTTCATTTATTTCCAGTTAAGAAAGCTAAATCCAAGAAACCATAAATTGTTGTTAACTATTGCATTCAGTTGAAAATACGTTAATCATAATAAATATTAAGCCAGAAAGAAAACATTTTTACTTACCGAATAATGCCTACCTTACATTATTGGATTCATTATTAGGTTGATGTACATATTAATGGATTTGCATCTTTTAAAGGAGTTAAATTATCTTTTCTGTGTTCCTCATATATATAATATTTTTTTAGGATAATTATAATTTGAGATTATTACGCTGACTTACGTAACATACAATCAGAGCTTAATTTACTTTATTTTTTAAATGAAATGTTAATACTTAGTAGTGAAATTATAAAGACGTTCTCCAGGGCTGGATATGTTCTGTAAGCCTTTCGAATGAATTTTAGCTTTATCAACTTTAGGAATACTAAATATTGTCATACGTATGTACACTTTTTCGTCATTATTTTATTTATATTTAATTAGGGAGACTGCACTCGCCATGAGGCTGCATGGCTCTCGAACATTTTTGATCAGTACGTGAGCCCAAAAATCATTGGATTTTTGGGCTCACGAAAAGCCCATATCAGTGAATGAACTGAGTTCAGACATTCAAAAACCTTATGTTTTTTTTAACCCTTTTTCGAACTTGGAAGGTCATGAAAGTAGTTAAACGGGGATCGCGACTGGCCTTTTCTCTTTCTTTTTTTTTATTGAAATAGAATAAAAAATATCAATGCATCTCATAATTTCATAGTTTTAACACGTTCGCATCGGGCGGTATCACATCACATGCGTTTCGCTTCAAGCGAAAACTCGCTGACGGTGTGTTATATCTGTTCTGCGGACCCATCTTTTCCAAAGTTTTAAATATGCTCGTACAGTCACCCCTCGACTTACGTCCGTTCCAAAATACGTTCGTGATATCCCATAAGGCAGTGATTTTCAACCTTTTTCATAATATGGCACACTTAGACTAATTATTAAATTTTGCGGCACACTAAACATATACTCTTATAATTTTTTTTGACGATCTGAAAAAAATAGGCATAATTTTGGTTGATTTACACACATAAGATATCAATAATAATTGTAATTACTTATCCTTTTTGCATCAAAAAATTTTAAACTATATTTTTGACATTTCTGCTTCCATTAAATCGATGATAGTGACGAAGCAACGACAAGGTCGTATCGGTGAAAGAGAAAAGCTACTTGCATCATGGATAGAGGACCTGAACCAAAAGCGCATACCCCTAAGCACTAGAATCATAACCGCTAAGGCACTAAGTCTCTTCAGCATGTTGAAGGAGAAAGCAGGGTCCGATTACGATTACGAATTCAACTTCTTCCGGTTGGTTGATGAGATTCAAGCAGCGTTTTGCTCTGTATAATGTGAAAATGTATGGTGAATCTGCAAGTGCCGATGAGAAGGCTGCCAAGGAGTTTGAGAAATTGGATATTATTAGTACGGAGGAAAAATATTTGCCACAGCAAATGTTTAATATGAATGAGCGGACATCCATCCACAAAAAGCTAAAATCTATGCCTTGACTAGTTTCAAAGCTCTTAAAGACCGTATTACGATTCTGATAGGGGATAATGTGGCTGAATATAAACTGAAACCATTTGTGATATGGTACAGTGAGAATCCACGAGCCTTCAATAACATTAGGAAACATACTCTTCCAGTTCATTATTGGAGCAATAAGAAGTCGTGGATGGCTCAAAAATTGTTTGAGGATGCCTTAACTGGTATGCGAGTGAAACGGTATTGTGTGAAAGAATTTAAATTTTTTCACACAATAGCTCTAAATTTAAATTAGGAATTTAAATGTGGAATTTAAATTTTTTAATTCTAGATAATATTCCAGGCCATCCACCTTACATTGGTGATCTTCACCCCAAAATCAAGTTTCTCCCTCCAAACACTATTTCATTGATCCAGCCTATGGATTAGGGAGTTCTTTCAGTGTTTAAGGCTTATTATCTATGGAGAACTTTTTCACAAGCCATTTTTGCCACTGAACGAAATGATCAGACTCTCATGCAATTCTGGAAAAACATTCAATATTTATCATGCTATTAAAAATATTGCTCTGGCTTGGGGCATAGTGACCTCTCAATGTATGAGGGGCATATAGAAAAAGACATTAAAAAAGATCTGTGCACGATTTTGGAAGTTTTGAAAAAAAAAACAATTAAGACCTTTGTAAATTGCATGAAGAAAAATAGTGGGCCTAGCAGACAATCTGAATCTCGAAGTGGATGATGACGACATACTTCAACTCATAGAAAGTGCCCGTGAAGAGTTGACCAACCAAGAATTGGTCGAACTGGAGGAATAACGTGTTGCAGAAGAGAAAGAACGAGAAAAGGAAAAAGGAAAAGATACACAAGAAGAGCTAGTTAAACAATTCACAGTGAAGGGTCTTGCAGAAATGTTGTCCGAAGTTAGGGATGTTCTCAAAATGGCCGAAGACATGCTGAACGATACTTATTAGTAGAAAGAAAAGTACGTGATGCGTTTGTTTGCTATAAATAAATTTATGATGAAAAGAAGAAGAGGAATAAGCAAAACACATCGGACATTTTCATCACACAAAACAAAGGTCACACTAGAACAGCCGCAGCCTGGTCCTTCACATAGAGAAGGTGATGAAGATGTGATGTGGAGAAAGATTTGGGTGATTTGGGGAGTGTTTTTCACTTGGATAGACTATAAATTATATATTTGGTTTAATCCTTTATCCAAGTGTAAGCAAACAAAGTTTGCACCCGAAGTACATTCAGGGCTGGAGCAACTCGTGGCAAAGGTGGACTAAGTTCTCATCACTTTCCTAAGTATTCCATAATGCAAAGCACATCTCCTTGTGGACATGTATAATGCTATGCATTATGGGAAGGGTTACTGCCCAATTGGTTTGCTTACACTTGGATAAAGGATTAAACCAAATATATAATTTATTTGGGTGATTATTCTCCTATTTTATAGTGGCAGTAACGCACCGTACAGTTTCATAAGGTTTAAAAATTAAAATGAAAGTCCCTAACCCCTATAATTCTGTTGATTTAATGTATCGAGTTACGTCCTGCGGGATGGAACAGAACCCCGACATTAAGTCGAGGGATGACTTTTTCGGCATGCAAGTTTGAACGTTTCGATTAAATGTTATTTGCAAAATTAGGTGAACTGTATTAATGGTACAGACAATCTCAAATGCAATATCGTTATTTGATTTCAATTATATATATATATATATATATATAATTTTTTGGAAGGCGACTAAGTGCATGCTCCACCTTTGTTACGAGTTGCCCGAATTGTAGACTGAAAATGAATTCTGTTAAAAATAAAGTCTGTATCATATGAATGATACCGGCGTTTTCCTTTTGAGAATTCTTGCTTTTTTTGCTCCTAAAATAAATAAATAAATAAAAAAATATAAAAACTCCAGGACACATGATACACCTTAGCTGCCCAACTTCTGAACTCCAAATAACTATGCTCAAGCTTGCGTCTTGCAAAGCGCATTCATTTTGTCAAATAGTCACTCAATACCTGAATTCCTTAGCCTTTACATATGATCTGCGCAGTTTTGAATTTTCTGTATTAACTTTCTTCCTTCAGATAAATGAATCGGGAAAGTCCGCGAATGATGTATGTGGAGTATTCATCAGTCAGGTTTGCATATATGACCCACCCAAAACTTTATTAATTCAGCACTACAGATAGATTTTACGATTTCATAAAAAAAACCAAAAAAACTCTGTAATACCGAATCTTAATAAAGTGATTAATTTTAATATAAATCTTAATAAACACTTTGTTTCCAGTACTTACTTAAATTTCTGAATAGGATAAGTGTTCCACTAAATTCAAAATGATCCTAACACGGATATCCCACAGAGATGCCAGCAGTTAAGTAAAATTAATCGTATCACACTTACACACAGAAATTAAGAAAGCTGTTTGGTAACGACCGAAAATGTTACAAATGGTAGATAAATCAACATCAACAATGTAATTCACAAGTCATGATCCACCGAAGTTAATTCCAACCGTCCTTATCTAACCATCAAATTGACTTTAAAATGCTACACAACTCAAAACGAAATCTTGCTTTAACGTATGATTTTGCTCAAACCACAATTAAGAGAAGTCCTTATAAGGACTGGCTTAAAAGGGCGAAGCAAGAATGCTTTTCATCTTCCCCGTTATCGGTAGAGAGCAGTGTAGAGATAAGGTGATATTGATCTATTAAAGCTCTGATCATGGCAGGAGGGTAACAGCAATAGCCGAGCCTCAGTTAAAACTTCATTGGCTACAACATTGCCATCCATTACCCTCCAAGAGTATTAATCACCGCATCTCACGGTCGATTCTCCATCCCACCAATCTCGCAATTGGGAGTAAGCCCTTAATCTTCTCTCAAGAATAAACCTATATATAAATTTAAAAGGTGTATTAAGAAATTCTAATAGAGTTCTACAATTTAGAGAATTTTAGCACCTGTTTTTTATATTTAAGTATAATATTAATCTTTAATAAGATATTTTAGTTATTATTTAAATAAAATATCAAACCTATTTAAGTAGTAACATTCTTAAACTGCAAAGTTTTATGAATGTTTCACTTATAGAAGGAAATATCCGGAACAGTAAATCATAGGCGAATGAATTATGCGAAAAGCTACAATGATTATATTCTTATTTGCTTTGGCTTCAACTGGTTGCATTTACAAGCTGGTTTATGTTTCGCTGAAGACAAACTCAGTTCTCAGGAGTAAAATTCACTTAAGTTAATCAACTCCGACTTCAAGATCGGTTAATTTAGCCTTGCTTGTAAAAGACAGATAATCCGTTCTCATCACTAATAGTATTATTTCATAGGAAGCCCATGAAAACTCGATCTATCACATGTCGAAAGTTCTACAAAATAAAGAAACAACAACAACAAAAAAAAAAAGATTTTTATTACTCTATTTTATTACTAGTATTATTTTCCCCGTCATTTTAACCGAATAAAGCGAACAAATTCTATTAAAATGATTTTTCTAGGAAAATAATTATTTAAACGAATTTTGAACAAACATCGATTTGATTTTGCGCCTAATTTTTAATTGTGTTGAAAATTTGCTGTCCGTTGAAAGTTTTCTTCAAAACTGGGAGTTGATGGATCATTGAAATGCGAAGCCGTTTTGCTTCAAGGTTCATGCAAGTTTATTACGACACTTCATGTTCAAAAAAGCATAATAAATAAATAATGCATACAATGTTAAGTAGACACTTTTAGAAATAGAAATCGATTGTTGTTTGAAAAAAATAACAAATAAAAAACCGTTAATTTATACATCTTTTTTTATTAAACCAAAGTGTCATTACAGTACATAAAGTTGTTTCCTTTCTGATACAAGACTATTCAATTTTTTATTTTTTTTTTTTTTTTTTCACTGTTGAAGAAGTCCGGAATTCTTTAGCGAGAAATAAATTTCAATTTCCTGAAGTCCAGTTTATGAATATGAAGGAGAAGTTGAAGTTGCTTATTGTACTAATAATAGCAATCCCAATTGCAATAAAAGTCCAATAGTACTGAATTGTCAGTGTGAATTTCATGATTGAGATCAATATTTGTGCTAATTCTTCACAAATAAATATTAGCCTGTTATAAATGAAGCGCATACCTTGTTCAACATGCCTTCTCCTCAAGGGGATCTCAATTATGCCAAGAGATGACAAAAAACCAATCAAAGAGAGAATCAGTAAAATTACTGGACTAAGAATCACTAAAAACACGAAATATACGCTTATGACTAAAGAAAAGAAGGTAATGAGACATATCATAGTCATTAAAATTATTTCTAAGTAGCAAGGAAGAAGCAGGAAATGAAAAAAAACGATTATGGTTTTCAATATAATTTCCATCATCTTTCTAGACTACCTTGATGTATCCACTGAAGCGTCACTTATTTCATTTGATTTTTATCCTGAAACGATAAAGCTTTTTTTGTTGCTGATGTAATTTTTGCTGTAACAGTTAATGACTACATGCCTACTTTGATTCTAAGTACCCATGACTGTTATCCGTAAACGATAGTTTCAATAAACAGTGCCACCAACATTGTTTGCGTTTCCTGTTGTTGAATGATGCTCTGTTGATAACGTGGACTGTTAATAATGATGCTTCAAATCCCTCAAATTATTTTTAGAGTGGTTATTATTTTTCACAAATAGATAGAACCTTTTATAGGATCATTCCCTTGGAAAAGATAGCTATCTGTGATTCAAAATAATACAGAAATAACTTCGGAACAGGCGAATATGAATACGGTACGATTCTCAGATATACACTGATGAAGAAGTCGTAATAGGCTGCAGAAATCAGGAATACATAGACATGGTCAATGATTTTTTTTTTATATTTAATTAAATGACAGATTTTATTTTGTTGTTAAATTTATGATTGAAAAATATTAATCCATTATACGCTGACATACTCACATAACACTGAATGGATGCCTACCTCATCCAGAGTAGAACTAGCCCAATCTACTAGTATAAGTATAGAATACTATACCATCATAGTGGACTAGGGTGTATGACTGCGCAAGAAAGTGCTAAAATTGAAGTCATGGAACGAAGAAAGAATATCACGGAATTCGATCAAGGATTGTTAGCTGGAAGTCTTCATCTTCAGATACAGATGAAAAAGAAAAAAAAACAGGATGACTGCTTGCTCATAATTCATAGGATTTAAGGTGTACAAAATAGTGCCAAACACAAGGAATTATCTCCCACCGATGAATATGAAAAAGAAGTACGGAAGACGATCTTCGTGGTTAGCGAAGGATGCGATGCTGAGTCTTAATAAACGTGGAAAATTCATTACCTAGGCAGGATCTGAATTATGAGCTAGTAGATCGAAAATCTGTTGTACGTGAAGGAAAAAATCAGCCTGGATTGAGAACGACAGCTAGAAACTTGCGATATTAAGATACCTAGATAACCTACCAGAGGACCTGCTTTTGGATCAATAATCCCCTCCACGTACTCCTGTGCAATAACCAGTACCCAGCCATTGAAGAGTCACAATAGTTAGGAAAATTACAAATTTAACATTTTATAAGAGGTGCATATTTCTATCCACATTACACGGAACCTATCCATTCAAAGCTCTGGATTCGCGCCTCACCTACTATAACGAGTGTAATTCTGGAGGAAAAGGATTTTGGGTAAGAAAATGGAAAGATAATAGCACAGTAGGAAAATTATGGATTTACCTGATTTCAGTATAGAAGTTATGTTTGCATTTTCCAACATCGCGATGACACTGTTTCATCTTATTCCGGCTTTGGATGGATGTAGCTATGATTTATCCGTCATGTAGCTCTGACGGGGATATATTCAATATAATTTAGTGACTCAATAGGCCCTGCAAGACTCATCGTTTACTTTGTAAATACATAGGTACATTCTCTATATAAGTTTCCATTTTGTGCATAGAGTGTATCATACTCCCTTATACTCTTAAGTTTTTATTTTATTTTTATTTTAATCACCACTGTTATATTATTATTTTTGTTTGTTTATTGTGTATTGCTTAGGTAGATGAGCTCCTGGAATCGATCTTCCAAAATCAAAATGATGAATTAGATGGTGTGTGATGCAGTTGCAGGATTACATTTCACAGGTTGTGTCTTTTGTGAGATGACGTATGAGGAATCTATAACTGAAGACAAGATGGAGGGCTTCAATAAGTTCTGTGCATTACATGACGAAATGACCTTGACAAGGAATTCGTTTTTTTAATAAGAAATCTTATTTCAAATTTTTTGAAATTCTGGGGAAAAAATCTTATAGCTGCGTAACTAAGGTCCACTCGATTTTTCATCTCCACTCCTGATGTTAGCTGTAAATGCAGTAATTACTCTACTTAGGATTGCACACAATATAATGAAGCTTATAGATATAGGGTATGGTCTACTTCCGGTTATATATTAGCTCTCAAGACACTTAAGGAAAGAAAAAAAAAACTAATTTTCCAGTAAAATAGTGTGTTCGCTTACTCTCTCTCTCTCTCTCTCCACGTCATCTTTAGAACTGTCTCATGTAAGATTGTCGCTGCCCTTTCAAAACCTTCATATTATTAAATAAACCAAACTTGTCACCAATAATAAAAATAAGTCAATGTAGAAACAACTGATTGGCAGATCGGATAGCACCCACTCTCCGACCAACAGGCTACAGTTCGAATCTGCCATGGACACGGATATTTGTGAATGTCTTTAAGTGGGAAATGAATTTCGTTGTACGGTGTGAGACCATCACATCATCTGGAGGAAGCGGATGATAATAGACTGCCAATCTGGTGCTTACCATCACATTCTTATCCCTAACTGCTATCTGGAGCTGATACTGATGAACCACATTTCGGAGCTGGACATCCAGTCATTCCATAAAGCGTTGGTTCAAGTGGGTCAGCAATCCTAGTGGTGGTGAATTTGTTGAGGCTACTAATTGCTGTATCATTGTCAAGTATACGGACAAGATCTGATACTTGTAGCTGCTAACTTCCGAGTTGTTAGTAGAGTAAGATTTTTAGCATCACCGCGTCTTATTTGGATTTCCATCGCAGCGATTTCTGTTTGTAGCTGTGAAGCTCGCAGTCTCATTATGTCGTATATTTTGTTTAGCATAGATAACTGTGCCTCCTCTGGCATCGCGTCTATGGAACCTGTCTTGCATTTCTCCCAAAGTGATTACCATTACAATGTTTTGTTGCTTCTGGTTTCAAATTTAGTGGGAGTAATTTCTTGGAGTCCACATATTTTTTGGTCGTTAACTTTGCTTTTATTAACATTAAGGAGTTTATGATTAAGTTGTTATTTCTATCTAGCAAGGTCACCGGAGTACTTAGTACAACCTTTTCTGTTTTATGACTAACAGAATATTGCTTGCATCCCTTGAAGTTTGTGGAACAAGAATCACCACGGCGCATTTGGCAGGCGCAGTTTCGGCTTTTTTGCTGGTAACCGTTGGATAGCTATTGCCATACTTTACATTCTTCATGAAGCATAGCATACTCTGCTTTGTAATAGAGCTGTCATAGCCGAATTTTTTGGCAACACTGACATTGCTCTGTTGATGCTTTTCTACGCAGAGGTTCACACTTAACAACCAAATTACACACAACCAAATCTATGATGTCATATATTTCCCTCTGATGCTTATTGATCTATACGGGTACTAGGCGTTTGTTTGACCTATACATACATATGACTTTTATGGAGTACAACCCACAAACCCGTGGGATGTACTCCATAAAACTGACCTGCGGATAACTGATTTACACATCACCATTCTTGCAGTTTGCCTGAGGCAAAAGAAGATCTAACGACTAGACTAGGTCAGGTCACTTTGCCTCCAGGAACTCGCTCAACTTTCTCAATAGGGTAAGCACTTGATCAAATTCAAGATATCATCAATGATTAGGATAGCCAAGATTATTAAAACACATGAAAAATAGTCGAATCACATCAAGAGCAATCAAGAAATCTTATTGTACTGACAATCAACGTCAGAGATGGTTAAATTAACATCAACCTGATGTGAATCACTAAAACCAGATCCTCCGAAGAAACAGATTAGCATGTCCTTTTCAAGCTCAACTCAGATACTATCGAGGTTTAACTCATTGAAAAATAACCGCAAGTAAATGAAGCATAGATTTGCTCTAGCTATGATTGAAAGCAAATTTAAAGTGTTTTTCTCCAGAATTTTATAAATATGAATTTATACATAAATTAAAAAGGTATGTTATAAAATTCTAATTTATTTCTAAAACTTTAGAAAGTTGTAGCATATATCTTTTAAGATACTTATTTCTAAAAACAAGTGTTTAATATTTTATTAATACATTAAGCTCATTATTACTGATGCTGAAAGATAGAAACTGGCTGGCAACTGTTTTAAAAACTTAGGATGACTTAAAAATCTCCACCTATTCCTTTTGGAGGAAATAAAAAGAGTTAAGAGGATTTATTTATTTAATTATTATTCAAACAAGAATCAAAACATAGTTAAGGGATTACGTTCTTAAATCGCTATGCTTTTAAATGTTTTACGTAACAAAAGGAAACGAGGTTAAGAACAACAAATCGTTAAACGCATGGGTATGTATAAAAGAGTAGAGGGAAAAATGTATACGAATATTTCTGTTAAATAAATAGACCAAATAATAAAAAAATAGATAGTGAGTGAGAAGAAAATTACAATTTACATTTACAGATATTTGTGAAATATTTTAAACTACGAGATACAGTGGAAGGTCAGCAGACCTCTGAGAAAGGTCTTTGAGAAAAGACCTTTCTCAAAGGTCTTTCATGTCGCAATTCATGTCGCAATGGGATTCCAGTCCATGTTTCATTAGTTGAGAAAAGAAGCCTTATCGAATGAACCAACTAGGTCAGCGGGATAACTCTCTAATTATTGTTGTAAAATAGCTAATAAAAAACGAAATATAGTTATTAAATTTATTTCCAATCAATAATAGCCAAAGTTATAAAATTCTTCGAACAAAACATTAGCGAAGAGGACAGCCTTCAATACATCCTAAGAAAGCTTAATGGAAGTCTGTAAAAATGAAACTGGACTGTAGAATCCCTTGTGTAACAAGAACTGGAGTCGATTAAATCTACTTTTCTCTCTAATGGTTACAATTCTGATCTTATCTGGAGAATAACAAACAGATATGGCTTTCATCCGTGTTCTTCTCCGGAAGACCTTATCCCAAATGTTTGTCAGCAAAGCTCTCTAGCTTCTGCATAAAGTAAATCTTTAAGTCCCCTTTTATCCTTTATGCAAATTAGCAACACTTTACTACACTACCAAAAGGATTTTTTTTCTCTTTCCCAACCAGGAGTATACTAGACTTTTTGTTCTTGTTGACAGGTTGATCTGCATTGACTTAAAAGAGCACACAAAATTACATTAAATTCTCCAGTTCTGATAAATCTGATTTTGCAAATTGGAAAAGCGTTACACCAAAGCAAGTTTTCTAATAAAAATGTAATTAACGAAAGCTGTAAAACTCTCATTAAGCAAACAAATTTAAATTGGAATGATTGTCTAAGATTTCCCCGGTTTTGGAAAGTTATCTTACTAAATGTTCCTCACTACTTTGTTAATTAGGTAATTCGTTCTTTCTGCAATTTAGTCTTTTTACTTTGGATTTCAATGGCATCAGATCGAATTCTCTTCATGGGTGTTAGATCACATAATTTAATAATCACATATTTATAATTGTTATTCTTTGACTGTTCTTCAAGAGACCGGAATAAAGTGGTGGCGGTAGTCGGCGGTAGATGGCGTTGGTGTAGATGATGAAAGTAGTTGTAGTTGGTGGATTGAGTGGTAGAGACAGAGAATTGTGGATGAGTCTTTGGACTCCCTGGAGGTGCCATGTAATAATAAAAATAATAATAATAAAGCGAACAGAGAATACTTATTATTATTATTACACGCGAAACTTCTACATCCCAGACATGATAAACAAATTACCTTTTGAATACAGAAATCTTACAAACACTACAATAGCCTGAAAAGAGCTCTAAGGACATACTATGAACAAGAAACACGCACCCAAAATACCACACACACACACACACACACACACACACACACACACACACACACACACACACACACACACACACACACACACACACACACACACACACACACACACACACACACATGCACACACACATTCGCACGCGCAACCACACGCGCGTGCGTGTGGTTGCGCGTGCGAATTTCTCAATCAACGGCAGCAGTGGAAATCAAGCCAATTAAACATAGATTGGATTTCATAGCTTCCCAACACAGCAAATAAACCAATAAAGGATAACTGGTGTCATCCTCAGATAAGTTCACAAATAAGCTTCGAGGATGAAAGCTGAGAAAATACATCTCATCCAAGATTAAAAAAAATAAATGTATCATATGTAATCAGATGCATGTAATGTACGTGCATACTTATCATATGTAATGATAAGTATGTAATGTATGTATCATATGTTATAAATTATTATAATTATTATAGCGAAAAAATTATTATTATTATTATTATTATTATTATTATTATTATTATTATTATCAGAATACATGAATGTATCAAATTTAAGAAATGTATGTAATGTTGTATCATACGTAAACAAATGTAAGTAATGTTGTTTCATATGTGAATAAATGTATGTAATGTTGTGCCATACGTAATCAAAACTATGTAATGTATGTATTATATGTAATAAATTATTATTGTTGTTGTTAATAAAAGAAACGATACTCAGAATTACAGATCAATAGCTACCCTACCAGTCATCTGAAAAATTCTAGCAAAAATAACACACACCACGCTACAGAACTATTTACAGAAGTGCAACATCATCTCACAAATCCAATATGGCTTTCAGAAAACAAAAAGCACCATCACTTTATTAGAAGACATCACTGACGCAATAAACAAAGCTCTCGACAAAAACATGTACGCTGTCCTTATATTGCTGGACCTAGCCAAAGCATTTGATACACTTGAACATGACCTACTACTCACCAAACTATACTCAATAGGTATAAGAGGAACACTGCATACATGGTTCAAGAACTACCTCTCAAACAGAACACAAGTAACAAAAATAGGTACATGTCACAGTCGGGGTATACAAATAAAACACAGGGTACCTCAAGGTGCCATATTATCACCCACTCTATTCAACATATACTTTAACGATGTTCATAACATATCCATGAGAAATCAAATATTTCAGTACGCAGATGACACTGCACTACAAGTAATCCACATAAACATCAACACGGCTCTCTGCAAAGCACAGAGCCGTGTTGATGTTTACGTGGAATGAAATCACAACATACTTCCACCAAAAGGCAATTCTAATCAACGGCACCAAAACACAGATGTTGATAGCACACAACCCAAGAATCATACGCCCCGCATCACTATCGATACACTGTCACACATATTGCTGCATTAACAACATACTTTGTGTTAACGAAATCAAACCTGTAACATATGAAAAATACCTGTGTCTCTATATAGATTCCCACCTTAAATGGACAAAACATATAGAATACCTACACACCAAACTCCGGATCAACGCAGCAAAACTCTTCCAAGTTAAACACATTATTCCATCCAACATAAAAAAAAAAAACTCCTATATCACGGTGTCTGCGAATCCCTACTAAGATACGGAATAACAGTCTATGCAAATACATCGAACAGCCACCTAACAAAATTAGAAACACTACACAGGAAAATCGTGTCAACAGTGATCTGGACACCTTACACGTAACAACCAATATCCGACAAGCACATGGCGATACACAGAATTCTGAGCATCAAAAACCTGAAACACTACACGACATTAACAAGGAATTACTTCAAGATCACCTATCGAAACAACAGAGACACATATCGTATAAAACGACCCACAACAACTCTCTACATCCCTACACCTTTCAACAACTCATACGGTTCTTTTGTGAGATCACATCAGATACCCACGCAACTCAACAACCTACCAAGAAATTTAAAACACATCGATAATTAGAGAACATTAAAACACGAACTCTGAAAAATATACCAACAAAGTTAATATACCATTAACACTAATATACACATACCAAATCACCAGCATCCAATGCCAACATACCATACATAAACAGTAGCAACAACATAAATAGTGAAGCCTAAATCCCACTCTCTTCACAAAAGCTAACCCAAGTTTCGAAGTAGGTGGGATTAATTCGCATCACTCAACCACACGTAATCCTTATAACCAAGGAAGCAGATTATGTAATAAAACAGTTAGTCAAGTATACAACAATGAAGAAGATACTGATTATTATGTGATGATATCATTAATATATATATATATAACATGAAAAAATAATGTAATAAATTATTCTTATAATTAAAAAATTATATAAGCAAAAAATTATTAAACGAAATATTCTGAATAATCTTCATTGTTAACATTAGAAGAACATGTGTTGTAAATACATAATATAAAGGCAAAAAAATACTATTAAAGATTTTAGTTGAAATCATTGCAGAAAATAAAGCACTTAGAGCTGAATTCTGTAAAATTATAAGTTGCAATGTCACTCAAGATGTCTATTGTATGTGTAAATATTTTAGCAATCAATAAATTACTATTATTATTAAAAAATGCTGTTGTATAATCACTCTTTCTCAAAGAATGATTATACAACAGTGATATATAACTTGTGAAACTCTGAACTATATAATTGTAAATTATTACTGTGATTGTTATTTTAAAAGATAGCAAAAAAAACTATATTATCATCATTATTATTGAAATTTCATTATATGTAGCACTTAGTGCTGAACCTTGTAAAATAATGTACTGAATGTTACTCAGATGATAATTGTATATATGTGAATATTTGAGAGATCAATGAGAGATCAATTATTTATTTATTTAAAAAAAAAAATTATTATTATTATTATTATTAGACACCTTCAAGGAGTTCAAAAACTCATCGCTGGAGGGTACTTTGCTCCGCTACACACACACACCTCACCCCTACTACTTGATACTCCAATCACCCATAACGATAACACTACCAACGCCATCTACCGACTAACACCAACACCAGTATTTTTTTGTCTGTAAATAGCCATTAAAAGTTATTTTAATATATTATAGAAAAATCAATGTTTCTAAACAAAAAAAAAAAAAAAATGGTTTAGAAGTGCAAATGAAAATAGTTTCTTTTCAGTTTTTCTTTCTTTTTTCAGAACTATTAAAATACACCTCAAAAGTGAATAAATGGTTATTTTCATTTCATGCTGTGTTTATCAGGAAAAAGGTAATATAACTTAAAAAAAAACCGTGCTTTATAAATTATATATATATATATTTCTTTGTTTTGATAAAAAAATGAAGTTAAAGAATTTAATAAATTCTACAAAAAAAGGAACAAAAATCGACAACATTAAAGGGAAGAAACATGAAACTTACTTTTTACGAAAAACACAGCTGGAAAGGACAACTTCGTTATTTGCGCATTGAATTTCAGATAATTAAACAACCTTTGTCATAAGGCATATTCCGGTAATTGGACCACATTTTTTTTTATTAAGCTAAAAGCACAATAAAGAAATAAAACCCGACAAGTTTTGTAAGTCGTTTGACTAACTTCTTCAGGAGTAAAAGATAACTGAAAGATAAAACAACAAAAAAGAGAACATTACTTCATACTATACAGTTGTAGCCGTCTGACTGTTTATAAAATTAAAAAATCAGAATGCCGATTCAAAGCAATGCTGGATGATACCACGTTCTGTTGTTCACGATCATAATGTCCGAAGTCTGACTGAGGTATATTTTTTATCAAAGCTGACCAAACTTGGTGTAGAATTAAGCCTTGATTTTTATTGCATTGTGTTGGAATTCTAAGCATGTTTGCAGCTTCTTTAAATTTCCTTATGTAAGTTTTTTTCTATATAAGACATGTTTGTTTTCTGCCAAAGTACATTGTGGCCGGTGGAAGTGGTATGGAAAGCTAGACCACCTGATTTGTGTTCTCTTCTGTTTTGTACATCCTTTTGGTGTTCGTTCATGCGTATTTCCCCAGATCTTCCTGTGTGTCCTACGTAGCAGTTGCTGCAAGAACAATAAATTTTATAAACACCTGGTTTTTTAAAGGATGATGTGGAGGTTGCGGGGGATATAGAAATCTTGAATATTTTTCCAATTTCAAGATTGCTAAATTAGTAATTTAGCAATCTTGTCTGTAACATTCTTGATATATATGGAAGCGTGATGGCGTTTTTGAAATCTTGTTTCTGCGGGATGCTTGTAGGAGGTGTGTGGAGGATTTTTTTTGATAGCCTTGGGTTCATAGCCATTTGTTTTTTTAGGATCTGTGTTAAATATTCCAATTCTTCGTTTCTCTGTGCTGGAAATATTATAAGCTCTGTCCCTCAGGGTTTTTATTAGACCTATTTTTTGTGAAGGGTGGTAGTGTGAGGCCCCATTAAGAAATCTTCCTGTGTTGGTGGGGTTTCTATATATTGAGAAAGAAAGTTTATTATCTTTTTCATTGACTTCTAATAGGATGTCGAGAAAAGGAAGTTTTCTAAGTTCTTGTTCTAAAGTAAATTTTATATTCTTATGTAAATTATTCAGGTAATTTTTGAAAGCAATGAGTTCATCTGTTGTTCCTGGCCAAAGGATGAAAATATGATATACATAGCGTAGCCAAATTCTTTGTTTTTAATGATAATTGATTAAAGCATTATTTGCAAAAGTTTCCATAAATAGGTTAGCTAAAGCCAGAGAGAGGGAAGAGCCCATAACCAATCCTTCTTTTTATTCTCAAAATTTTTCTCGATACATGAAAAAAAAGTATTATTTATACAATGTTTATAAAGATCTACGATGTCCGGAGGAAAGAGGTCTTCAAGGAGATTCACAGTTTCGTTTCTTGGAACATTTGTAAATAGGCTGATAACGTCCAAACTTGCTAAGATGTCTGAAGGTCCAATATAAACATCTTTCACCTTCTCAATAAAATGTACACTGTTCTTGATGAAAGAAGATGTTTTTCCTGTGTGAGGTAAAAGCATGTTGGTGAGCTGTTTTGCTAAATTAAAGGTCGGAGAGTCTCTTCCATCCACTATTGGTCTTAAGGGAATACCTATCTTATGTATTTTTGGTCCACCATAAATTCTTGGAACTAATGGGTGTTTTGATTGTAGAGTTCTTTTAAGTTCTTCAGTCCAATTAGGCATCTTTTTAATTAGATCATTGGTTTTATTGTGAGCACGCCATGTGGGATCTCTGTCTAAAGATCAAAAATACATAAGATAGGTATTCCCTTAAGACTGATAGTGGATGGAAGAGACTCTCTGACCTCTAATTTAGCAAAACATCTCACTAACATGATTTTACCTCACACAGGAAAAACATCTTTCATCAAAAACAGTGCCCATTTTATTGAGAAGGTAAAAGATGTTTATATTGGACATTCAGACATCTTAGCAAGTTTGGACGTTATCAGCCTATTTACAAATGTTTCAAGAAACGAAACTGTGAAACTCCTTGAAGACCTCTTTCCTCCAGACATCGTAGATCTTTATAAACATTGTATAAATAATACTTTTTTTCATATATCAAGACAAATTTTGGAAATAAAAAGAAGGATTGGCTTTGGGTTCTTCCCTCTCTCCGGCTTTAGCTAACCTATTTATGGAAATTTTTGAAAATAATGCTTTAATCAATTATCATAAAAAACCAAGAATTTGGCTACGCTATATAAATCATATTTTCATCCTTTGACCAGGAACAACAGATGAACTCATTGCTTTCAAAAATTATCTGAACAATTTACATAAGAATATAAAATGTACTTTAGAACAAGAAGAACTTAAATAACTTCCTTTTCTTGACATCCTATCAGAATTCAATGAAAAAGATAATAAACTTTCTTTCTCAATATATAGAAAACCCACCAACACAGGAAGATTTCTTAATGGGGACTCACACCACCATCACCCTTCACAAAAAATAGGTCTAATAAAAACCCTGAGGGACAGAGCTTATAATATTTCCAGCACAGAAAAACGAAGAATTGGAATATTTAACACAGATCCTAAAAAAAACAAACGCTATGAACCCAAGACTATCAAAAAAAAAATCCTCCACACACCTCCTAAACGCCATCACGTTTCCATATATATCAAGAATGTTACAGACAAGATTGCTAAATTACTAAACAAACATAACATCAAAGTAGCCTTTTTGCCGCTGGAAATTTTTTCCAGCGGCAAAAATCAGGTCTAGCTTTCCATACCACTTCCACCGGCCACAGTGGCAGAAAACAAACATGTCTTATATAGAAAAAAACTGTTACATAAGGAAATTTAAAGAAGCTGCAAACATGCTTAGAATTCCAACACAATGCAATAAAAATCAAGGCTTAATTCTACACCAAGTTTGGTCAGCTTTGATAAAAAATATACCTCAGTCAGACTTCGGACATTATGATCGTGAACAACAGAACGTGTCATCATCCAGCATTGTTTAAACTTAGCACTGCTTTGAATCAGCCTTCTGATTTTTTAATTTTATAAACAGTCAGACGGCTACAACTGTATAGTATGAAGTAATGTTCTCTTTTTTGTTGTTTTATCTTTCAGTTATCTTTTACTCCTGAAGAATTTAGTCAAACGACTTACGAAACTTGTCGGGTTTTATTTCTTTATTGTGCTTTTATCTTAATAAAAAAATGTGGTCCAATTACCGGAATATGCCTTATGAACTTCTAAACCACACAAACCTCCACTTACAACCTTTATCATATCCTATAGACTGCACGTGTGCTGCTTTACGTGACTATGGAAAAGCAAGAGAAGTGTTTAGTCATCAAGTGGTATCTCTTGGTTGTAAGGAATCATGTTGCGACTTACTCTTTGCTCTGAGTCTGAGCAAAGCTCACAAAACTCTCCTACTTTGAAAAATAAATATTACGGATTCAAATAGTTCTCAATTTTTCTACATTATCTTGTTACGAGCTATGATATTATTTGCTTAACTTCGTATGGATAAAGATTCCACTGGAATGTTTCTTAATAGGTTTTGAATGACGAAAGGTTATGTGATTTTAGGGTTCGGTGTCTTGTTTCTAACTCAATGTATAGTGGAAGCAAAAAAAAACATCAAGAAAGAAGACATCGAATGCAAATGACTTCCTTACGACCACTACTTGCTCTGTGACGGGTGATCATTGTTTTAATTTTGCGCTGCACACAAAATTTATTGCTTTGTAATCAAATGTTAGCGATTTTTTATTTATTTATTTTTAATTTAAAGGAATAGCCACATGCTTTATATTTTAGAAAGATAAATGAATAAAAAGTCTGAGAACAGTTGCAAATTCTCATCAATTTCACACGTACTCGTAGTTAAAATATCAATTTTCTTTCAGAATTGTGTCTTGAATTTATCGATTGAACTTTGTTTGGTTGAGTTGCATTTATTTGCAATTTTCAGCTTTGATCATATATTTACAGGGTGTTTCTGAAATGTTTGGCTAAACTCTGAGTACTTGTTTTCTGCCGATTCTGATGACAAAATGTCATATAAATATAAAGCGAGATACTCTTTCTTACAAAGATATAGGAGATATATTGTTGGAGATATAGCAGTAGAGGTGGTCCCATCGATAACATTCCACGGTATGACGTATCTGTCATCAGGAGCAGTTCGAGTCACGTTTGCACAATGGCTTTTGCAAGTTTGTACCGAACCCGGTTTTTCCATAGTGTGCATTTTAAGGATGAATCTCAATTCACCGACGATGGCATAGTGAACAAAACGTGCATCATTGGAGGATGGTCGGTCCGCATCTGGTTATGTAAATCAGGCAGTCCTGGCATTAGCAAAGTTTCCATATGAATGTGTGGATCATTATCACGGAGACAACCTCATCGGTACGTTGTTTTTTCCTCCGACACTCAACGCAGCATTACCAGCATTTCTTGGAAGAGGATCTGCCGCTGTTGTTGGAAGATGTGTCGCTAGGCATACCGGCGCATGTGAGTCATGCATGATGGAGGGATAATTCATTTTCGTTGAACTATTTGGGAGCATCTTTTTCGTGCCTATTCCGGCTGTTCACATAGGTAGAGGTGGGTCAGTTCAATCGTCAATACAATCTCCCGTTACGAGTTTCGCTGTTTTCTTTGTTTGGGGACAGCTGAAGGTCAATGCTTATGCTACACCGCTGCCTAATGAACTGGCTTTTTGCAAAAGGATCGTGGATGGTTGTACGATGATGCGTAATAAGCAGGACTACAAATTACCTCCTCGATGTGTATGATGTGAAGTTTCACACACGCTATATATCTGTAGGAGAGAATTTCTAGTCGTCTGTTTATATGATCTTTAGTCATCAGAATCGGCAGTAGAACAAGTATATAGAGTTTAGACACACATTTAGAAACACCCGCTATATGAACTTCATAATTTCCTCTAGCCTTTCAATTTATACAAAACCAAGAACGCGTAAGAAAATTTCGAGGAAGTAAGTAAAATTGATACTTCTAATTAGGTTTCAGAAACCACTATCTGAAACTGTAAGGCCGAACACCTGTTTTATTTTTTTAGAAATAAACATATTTCTTTTACTACTTTAATATCGTAATTACTATTTGTGTTGTTATAATAATTTGTGAACGAAAGAAAAGTGTGATCTAATATTAGAAAGACAGTTCACAATGTTGGTTCCCATTTCTTGCAAAATGGCAAACAAATAGATGATATTTGTGTTCTACGTTGATTACGTTATCATCATGTCATAGAAGAATAGTTCAGAGATTTGCTTTAATCCATATACTCTTGTCTTTCATCCGATTTTACGTCAAGCAATCTTCTGCTGGCTTATAACTTAGTATAGGTTATACAGGTTGTCCCAAAATTCACGCAAGATTTAAATTTAGCGCCATTTGTGCGGTAAAGCGTTGCCAACGAGAAAAAAAAAGACAGCGTGACAGCTGACAGTTCAGGGTTATTAAAAATGACCACACACAGCGAAGAAAGTTCGTTGAATGGATTATGGAACAACAACAAGTGGATGCTTATTTTTCGAACAAAATCATCTTCAGCGATGAGGCTCATTTTCATCTTGATGGCTTCGTTAATCGACAAAATTGTCGCATTTGGGGTTCAGAAAATCCACGAGTGATTGTTGAGAAACAAATGCATCCACAACGTGTCACTGTTTGGTGCGGATTTTGGGCTGGAGGCATCATCGGTCCATTCTTCTTCGAAAATGCGGCTGGTAAGGCAATAACAGTTAATGGTGCTCGCTATTGCGACATGATAATCCAGTTTTTTGTGCCTAAATTGCAAGATATGGATGTGGACGACATGTGGTTTCAACAAGACGGTGCCACATGCCATACAGCCCGAGAAACAATTCAATTACTGCATGAGTCATTTCCTGGTCGTGTAATTTCCCGTTTTGGTGATCAGAATTGGCTGCCCAGATCATGTGACTTAACGCCGTTGGACTTTTTTCTTTGGGGTTTTTTGAAGTCTAAGGTTTATGCCAACACGACCACGACCACCCACGCCTTGAAGGAGGAAATTCAGCGCTGCATCAACGAAATTCAGCCACATTTATGCAAAACGGTCATGAAAAATTTCGACAAAAGAGTGCATATGTGCCAGCAAAGTCGTGGAGGCCATTTACCCGATATGCTATTCCATGCACAACCCTATACTGTATACTTTATGAATCAATAAGAAATTACAATTTTTAATTAAAAACCTGTGTTTTCTATCAAAATTACTTCTTACGTGAATTTTGGGACACCCTGTATATTGTCCTATATTGAACTATATGTTATCCTCTACAGGGCAGTAGGCTGCTCTGTATAATATTCGATTTATATCGTATACTTGCGCAGATTTATCTTGGCATCTTGTCATATGGCTTTTCCTGATCTCTTATAATATTCTTGTGATTTCTCTACTATTTGTCTTAAAGAAAAAAATCGAATTTTGACAACCCTTATTTGGGCAGAAACTATCCTGTTCTTCTTCTTGTCCGAGTTTCTCTTCCATAACTGTTCTTAGTTTTTTTCTCAAGTGTGCTTCCTAAATATTATATGGTGCTGAGTAGGGAATACATTCGATTTTATTTGTCGTCTTACAGAATGGTACTACTCTACTCTGATCATTCGAAAACTGACCTTTAGAATTATATCTGAGCCTCTATAGTGCAGTTGG
Organism: Typopeltis vanoorti; assembly: GCF_054136105.1. NCBI lineage: Eukaryota > Metazoa > Arthropoda > Arachnida > Uropygi > Thelyphonidae > Typopeltis > Typopeltis vanoorti. The sequence goes on from NC_143553.1 coordinate 87,047,690, forward strand.
CTTCGACGATTCACCGAAGGACAGAGGTTCGTATCATTCTAGGACACGAAGAACATTTACAAGGACTTTTCAACTGAAGGTGAGTTAGCCGGTCTCATTCGTAGGTGGAAGGGGGTTTTTACTCGTCGAAAGTTGGGTTTTTAATCTCGTAAAACAAGCAAAACAGCTAGAAAAAAGTACGTGATTAACATAATAGAAATGACTCATAGCTTGCGTTGCTCCGGCCGTAATAACAAACAACAACATCTGAATTAGATAATGTACTGTTAAAATTTCTATATTTGACACCTGAGCACTCTGTTGAATATCATTTAAACAATTTTTAATTGATTATTTTTTACTACTCTTACAAGTTACAGTTCTTTTCATAACACATTTATCATCTTTGATTCCTTTTAAAAATATATAACATGTACAAAACAAAAGTAAACAAAAATTATATATATATATATATATATATATATATATATATATATATATATATATATATATATATATATATATATGTCTTTTTAAAAAAAAATAAAAAAAAACTTCGACATTGGATTCAAAAGGTTGAAAATTATTTAACTAATAACGAGATTTCCCCTTAGAATTTAAAGACGCACGCTTAAAGCTTTGCAATACTACATCATTTAAGTCCACGAGAATCACATTACCTACTACTCTTTGTTCCATTTCTAAGAACACTACTTGCGTATTAGAGATGTAGGTGTGTGTGTGTGTGTGTGTGTGTGTGTGTGTGTTCATTCTGTTAATATCTCAAGGGACAATTTACAGAGGTGTCCAGTTTCGAGTTCAAATTTCCACTCAAAAGAATAATCGGATTACCCAAATACTTTTAGTTTCTACGGAGTTTCGAAGAGGTTTCGCTTCTTCTCTATCACAATGATTCTCTCCGTTAAAATAAGTGCCGCTTTTCTGTTTTTATTATTAACTTACAACGAAGCCGCCAAGATGCCCGATAACATCATTGGGGGAAAGGATCTTATAGATATTTACCAACATTTGTTACTCTGTGATGGTGAGTTATCCTTCGTTCTATTTTCTATGTGATTCCTAATTATTATAAATGTATGAAAAAATTATATAAGCAGTTCTCTCAGAAAGCTACAGGATTTATTTCCTTTTAATGGTTCTTAGTACAGTTTGTTGGATTTAGTTTCTTGAACATAACACTTGATTTAAATATGAAACTAAGTGCTGTCTGAAAGGTTCGAGAATTGATTGATGAAACGGTCTGACAGCTTTCTCATATACCTGTTTAAGAAATAAGAATAAATTCTTTGTATATCATGAAATATATGCATTTCGTAACAATTTATAAGCATTTCTTAGTTGTTTCAAATTTTATGAATGGTATTTGAGATCTCGACCAAACTATTTTAAGACATCTTAATTTTTGCTTCGATCGGAGGTCATTGTTAATCTAAGCATTAAAAAACTTACTTAAATAAAGAGCCAATAGGCTTCATTTCGGCGATGTAACATTATTTAAATTAATTAAGGGGATATTAAATCCCACATTGCAAAACCAAACAAGAAACTCAGAGATCGGAATCAAAGAGTTTCATGCCGAATATAGTAAACTATAAAAGTATCGGCGGATACTAGGGTAAGCCAAAGCACGAAGTACAAACTAGGACAACTCGTAGCAAAGATGGGTCAAGCTCTGATCGCTATTCTTAGTATTTCCCATAATGTAAAAACACATCTCCTAGGAGATGTATGATGTTATACATTATATTGGGAGGTCACTATCCATACCGGTTTCGACCTTTATTGAGGTCTCATCGGTGAGTAGGTAGATTAATACTAAGGGTATAGCTAAAAGAACTTATATACTCTGCTACACGAGTTGTCAAACAGGTGCACCCATTAAATTACTTAAATAATCGGTCGAAACCGGTCGCTATCCAGACCGATTTAGACCTCAATAGAGGTTGAAACCGGTCTGGATAGCGACCTTCCACCATAATGTATAACATCATACATCTCCTAGGAGATGTGTTTTTACATTATGGGAAATACTAAGAATTGCGATCAGAGCTTTACCCATCTTTGCTACGAGTTGCCCTAGTTTGTACTAGTGTTTTGGCTTGCGCTAGTGTCCGCCGATACTTTTATAGTTTACTATATTCTGCATGAAACTCTTTGATTCCGATCTCTGAGTTTCTTATTCAGTTTTGCAATGTGGGATTTATCCCCTTAATTAATTTAAATTAAACAAAACGATTCGAAGTGATACACAATTATAAGTATGTTACAGATGACAATAAATAAACAGCCTGCAGTATATTTGCTTATGGTGTTGAATTCAGTTACTGTGGTAATGAATGGCATCACTGTACAGGAATGCAGTTGGGAACCCCACCTTTCTTCTAATTATCTTTTCCATGCTTATAACAGTTAGGGTTAACTGTTCGAATACGAAAGGGAATATGGAATGAGAAAAAGGGATAAATGTCTGTTGAAAGTCAGGCATTTATCCCTTTTCTCTCAAGAAGTGACTCTCTTTAGACGAATACATTTTAATTGTACTTGTTAATAGAAATAAGTACAAATAAAATATCTTTAAGAAAGGTAACAGAGATGACCCTAAAAACTATAGAGGTATCAGTATACTAAATTCATGTTACAAAATATACAGCAGAATCTTAAATAACAAACTAATGAAATATTCCGAAAACTTTATTCTAGCGGTACAAAATGGATTTAGAAAAGGACGATCATGTATAGACCCAGCCTTCTTCCTAAAATTAATAATAGAGAAAAGAAGAGAATATAATTTATTGACTTTGAAAAAGCATTTGACAAAGTTAAAAGAAACATATTATTTAACATATTAAAAGAAAGAAAAATACCAAATAATATCCTAAAAGCTGTCACAAGTATATATGAAAATAATCAAATACAAATAAGATTAAATCATGAGCTATCATATACAAGAGAGATAAACCAAGGGGTCCGACAGGGATGTCCCCTCTCAGCAACTCTTTTTAATATCTACTTAAATGAAATAATAATAAAATGGAGTAAAAATTTACATCAAGGAATTAAACTTTCACCTACAGTTAACTTAAACACTCTCCTCTTTGCAGACGACCAAATAATAATTACAAATTCTGAAGATAACTTACAGAAAGCTATTTTAAATCTAAATGAGATATCCAAAGATTATGGTATGATAATATCAACGGAAAAATCAAAAACTATGGCCTTTAAAGGACAAGATCCAGCAAGAACTAAAATAGTATTAGATAACAAGATCTTAGAACAGGTGAATTCATTTAACTACCTAGGATGTATGATCACTTATGAAAATGAAAAAGATATAAATGTAAAAATTGCAAAATATTTAAAAATAACAGGCGTAATTAACTCTATATTTAAACTAAACCTAGTTCAAAAACAAACCAGGCTAAAAGTATACAATACATTAGCTCTACCGGTCTTAATGTATGGAAGTGAAATCTGGACAATAAAACAAAAAGACAAACAAAGATTAACAACAGCAGAAATGAAGTTTATGAGAAAAACTGCAAAGTATACCCTATTTGATCACAAAAGAAACGAAGATATTATGAAAGAATTAAACCAAGAACCAGTAATTGAAAAAATTAAAAAATATAAACATAGATGGATGGAACACGTTCAAAGAATGAAAACAGAAAGATTACCAAAACAAGCCTTAAAGTACAAGCCATTAGGGAAAAGCAAACCAGGACGTCCTCTTAAACGATTCAACGATGACTTCTAAAGCCGGAACAGGCCATACTAGGCCTAAATCCTTGATACGTATGATGATAATGACAATTAAAATCGACTACACAGCATTGCTATTTGCTAATCAACAGTTCGAATAATTAAACCTCGACTGACTAATGACTCTGATGGCCATCCAACATATAAACCAGAAATCCAATTGCCGAGTGAAAAAATAATACTATATAAAGAGATTTACAACTTTTTTTTTGTGTGTGAATGCAGCAAAAATGAATAATTATTTATTTTGATTATTTCTAGTTTAATTATGATTAATGATTATTTATTATATTTATAATTTCTATCATAAGCAAACACAGTCTCTATTAGAGAGAGAGAGAGAGAGAGAGAGTGACAAAGTCATAGTTACAGATCTTTCTTTGACGAAGAATCGTATTACTCAGTGCACTTTGTTCTAAATAACGAAGCACTCTGGAGAAATAATCCTCTTTAAAGAAATAACACCATTGAGCTAGTTGCTAGGTATATTTTCTCTCTTCATTTCAAGAAAACACTAGAGGATGGCTTTCTTAGAAAGGCATCCTATTACACATTTAAGATTCTGCTGCAGGAACTGCTGGGTTAGAATTCAAGTAATTTTGTTGTTTCATGGGTTAGGATATTTAAATTATTTACCTTTTTTCCTTATTTTCATATGAAGATCATTAATGTCTACGTTATTTTGCTGTTATTCTTATGTCAATATGAAGTACAGGCATAACCCGTAATATGACACGTTAACTTCCAAACCACTCTTGTATAGCGATTTTCGAAGTATAATGAATCAACGCCTCTCCCCCTCACTTGTAGATGCATATAATAGTTGAATATTGTTTTCATGTTGTCATACATTTGCGTAAATAACCTAAATAAAACATTACATTTAATTTAATAGTTTGGTTTAAGAAAACACGCCATCTGGTGGTATGTTTGCTTATCAATCCACATCATTAATTTTTTTTTCCATTTCGTCAATCAGATTGTCACTACTTCACCTCACTAAAAACTTTAGCTTTGTTTTAAACAACAGTAAAAAAAAAAAAAAAGTAGTGTGAGGTAAACCTAGTCTGCGGCCTATCTCAGTGTTCGATACATCATCGGTGTTAAATTTAATAATTTTAAACTTAGCATGTAATGTAATAAGGTTAAGCACCTTCTTCTTTTCATTGGAAGCAACGACACTCTTTGAATTTTATCTGCGATTATTAACAACAATAAAATAAAAGAATAGTTATAAATAATTTATAACTCACAACGAGATACCAAAACACAGTGACATGTACTGAGCAACGACGTTGTCAACAAACTCTTCACGAAAACTGCGCATAGGTTGATTTACGACATCGTTTGTTGCAAAAATAGTCGTATGAGCGAATGCAGCTTCGTATAAATGGGAAGATAATTTTCAAAATGCATATGAAAATTATTTACTTTGTGATGGTGAGAATATGTCTCATTTTTGTCATAAATTTAAAAAATGCGATGCACTTCTAAGGAATGCAGAATCGTATATCTTGTAAAAACAATTAAGATAGCCAATAGGATGATTGTGGTTATTGAGTTTTGTATATAGTTTATACGACCTATATCAACGACACTCTTTGAATTTTATCTGCGATTATTAACAACAATAAAATAAAATATATAGAATATATTTTATTCTATATATTTTATAGAATAAAATATATAGAATAAAATGTTAAATATATAGAAAATATATAGAATACATAAGGAATAGTTTATACGACCTATAATCATACTGGCTTGGGATGAAGTATGACAACACTGCTATTTTCTTCATAAATTTCCTCCGTATCTTGCAAAATATGCAAATCTGTCATCTGTCCATCTATTCAGCATATGTTTGATAATTTATCTAATCATGGTAAATTTATAATTATCACCTTCCCCTTATTCCCTAGACAGGACATTGTTTTTTGAGGTTAGCTGCTTGGAATTTCGGTTCAAGCAATTAAGGCTATGAGATCAGTGAATTTAGCCTGTTAATTGTACATATTTTACTGACTGTTTTTCCTGTTGTTAGCGATGCTTTCAGTAGATATTATAACGATGTGATGCCCCTGCTGCCGAAGAAAAACTTATACCAGTGTAAGAGGATATTCCATTATTTCTCATGAACAAGTTAAAAATAAAAATAGATATTGTTCGCTTTACAATTAGTAAAAGAGCAACTTGTACCAATATATAACCGCACTTTATCATCGTCATCTTCTCCCTTATTTTCTACTCTGTCTTTTCCAAGTGTCACATCCTTGATGTGTTTAAGAAACACATCAACTGCTTAATTCTTTCTTCTTATTCTCTTGCCTACATGGCACTGACCTGTGCTACAGGTCTTGCAATCTTTCCTTTGTGGGTTTTTACATTAGTATAGTGGCGATTACGTTGTAAAAATTTAAGTTTTATTTTATAGCGATCAAATTGCTCGTCAAAAAAAAGAAATGCAATTGTGTGTGGAAATACAAACAGAAAACATAACATTAACAGTCTCATTCACGATATTGCATTTTGAATTACTCGTGTAATTGAACTCAATACAACTCAATTAAGTCTATGATTAAAAATATTCGATGTAGCTCCTCATGTTTATTATATTAATTTTTTTAATCTATTTTTCCCCGGATAACCTTAAGGTGATTGAATCGCATAATGTAAACAGAACACGAGCTCCAAATATCAATGAATGCTGTACCTGCTACTTTAATAATAATCAACATAGAAACTGATTTTATTTTAATTTATATTTATTTTTAGTCTTTTTTTAACTCAAATAAAAACTCAACAAAATAAAGAAAGGTGTGCAAAATATATTAAAAAAAGGTTTGTTACGTCTGTTGTCCGTAGGAAAGAACTGGAGAGAGGATGAATCGAATCTGATGAAATTTAGTATTAATTTAAGAGTTTACAGAGTCGTTTTGGAATTATAACTGAAGCATCTAAGGCTACGAGGCCAGTATGTCTATTAATTGTGCGTGTTCTTCAACGTTTGCTTTTTTTTTTTTTTTTTGGTAGGCGTTTTTGGAAATTTTGAGAACAAAAATTTCCACTACTGATGACGGCAGCTAACTCCTTTGCAGTTGAAAAGATTATATCAAAGTTCGAACACAATTTTCGCCCCTCCCACAACCAAACGAGCATCGTCAATGCAGATACAATACTCACTTTTTTACTTAAAGGGTGAAGTACTGCGTACGCGATGACTCTTGACAACGTATACATCTGTATACGTTGTTAAGAGTTAATCACAAATCGCCAACAGTGTAGATTGATGGTATCAAGGATGATCTTAACTGATGAGAATAAATACATAAAGTATATAATTATTATTATTAAATAAGGATACGAATGGTTGCATGGTTGTATCGCTGGTCCAGTTTTTATACTTTAATGTGGTTCAAACTCCTGTTGTTAATTTAAAAGTGTCACAAAGTAACTCTTGTTGTCATGTTGAAGACAGTGATATATAATTAATCGAAATCGGCCAAGTGAAGCCCAAATTTTGAGTGTGCTGAAAATTGAGCAGAGTTCACCATGGTCACTAACGAGCATAGAACAAAGGATGTCGCCATCTTTACAGTTGTCCAAGGGAAGAAACGCGAGCCATGAAGTGCAACAAGTGCCTGAAGGAATTATCATCCGATGGAAGTCATATAACATGCAGGAAATGCCTCAAACATTTTCACTTTAGATGTTCCGGAACCTCAGAAACAACATGGCAACGCAAATCCAATGCCAAGAGAGAGGAATGGAAATGCCTATACTGCAGAGAGAACAAATAAATCCCGCTACCCACGACGCAACTGATTACGCCGGAGGCAGAATCGGACGACGACCTGAATTGACAAAAAAATACCGGTGGGTCTTATAATTTGAGTTCGTAAATTTATTACTAGAAAAAGGTTTAGAAAATATAAAAGCCAGCTTGGTAGATCTTGTCCAATAACTATTTGATAAACAGAATAAACAAATAACAAAACAAATTAGCGAATATGAAGAGTTTGTTAAATTTAATAATTCAAAAGCCGAGAAGTCTTACAAACAGTAAAAGACATTAAAACCAGCATTAACGCACTAACAGAATTTAATTCCCTGAAACTACAATACGAAATTTTAAACCATCAACAACATAAAGAAGACCTTGTCATAAACGGTATTCAAGAAACTGAATCCACAGAAAATCTCAGAGACATAGCCATGCAATTGACATCCCCCTACAGCATAATGATATTCAGACCATAAATCGGATTCCCAGGAAGAACAAAAAAACAAGGCTTGCCACGACCCGCACCAGTAACAATCCATCTGACAAGCAAGGCTACAAGAGACAATCTCATAAAAACCAGCAGACTGAAAAAACCAGTAGTCAGGAATTTAAATGCATCGCAAGACAATACGCTAATCTTTCTATTTGAGTATTTGACACCTTTCAATCAGAATCTTTTAAACCAAGCAAGAAAAGAAAAAACAGAAAAAATGTATCGTATCAATTTTTATGGATCAAAGGCGGCAAAATATTCTTGAGAAAGTCACAGACGGCAAAATCTATACAAATAAAAAGCTCGGAAGATATAGATAGGTTGCCATAGTAACAAAACACTCTAACTTAGTTCAATAAGAAGATCTCAACACAACAAAAATGAATATGAACCATCAAATAGATGTAATTACACCAGAATACATCAGTAACTGTACTTTCGAATCGCTTGATGCATGGAAACAACACACAGTACAAGCGAGAGGTCTCTCAATCTTGCATATTAACATCAGAAGCATCTGAAAACATTGGTTATTGTTACAGGCTTATCTGAGGAATTACACTGATATTATTGATATATTGATTCTAACAGAAGTATCCATAACTAATGACGAAGCGACTGCTTTTCAAATTCCAGGCTTCCAACAACATAGATCATGCCGCCAAACAAAAAGTGAGGGTGGAATATCAATATTTATCAAACAAAAATTAATAGCAAAAGAAACGGCCTATCAGTTTGAGCATGCTGAAACCCTTTGCCTCGAAATCACTAATACTACCAATAGACAGCATCCTATAATACTAAATGCTATTTACAGACCACCAAACCTAAACATCATAAAATTCTTGCACGAACTCAATTGCTGTCTTTCACGCCAAGAAATATGCTCAACCGAATACCTAATGATAATTCGCGACATAAACATAAATATTGCAAACGAAAACCAGAACAACACTGTACAATACCTAGACACACTATCCATGTATAATCTAATGCCAACAATAACATCATGTACTAGAGAAGAAATATTCGGAAATACCATCACTGCCTCATGTCTAGATCATATAAACGTCCGATCACCACCAAACAGTTACACTGCATCAGTCATAAAGTACAAAGTAGCAGACCATTACTTCACCGCTCTAAACCTGCACACAAAGACAATATCCATGCAACGTCCCACAGAAGAAAAGGTACAGAAAACAATATAATAGACGAAGAAATAGTCAACCACGAAATAAGAAAAACAGACTGGGAACACCTGGCATTAGGTTCAGCAAATATCTTATGCAACAACATTAAACTCACACTGGAGGAAATATATAAGAAAGCTACAAAGAATGTCCGAATTCGATCAAAAACAACACAAAATCCTTGGATAACACAAAGCTTAATCCTAGAAATACACAGAGAGGACGCTTTATGGAAAGCATTAAAAACTTCTTAAAAATTATTATCTTATATTCAGCTTTAAAAATTGAATATAAGATAATAAGGAATTGCCTTACAACACAAATCAGAAAAGACAAACTATAGAGACAAACTAACCTCTGCACAAAACAACATGAAACAAACCTGGAATCTGATCAATGAGATGCTAGATTGTGTTCCCAACACCACCGCCTCCGAAATCATAAAACACAGCTTCATGAAAGACGCAAAACCTATCCAACAACTAGCAAATGACTTTAACCAATACTTTGCAGACTCCATCCAAGAACTGCACAGAAATAATCCCACAATCACAAAACGTGACCCTGCACTTGGAGCAATTAAAACAGACATTATGGTTCCCAACCATAAAAGAAGCAGAACTTCTCTCTGCAATACATCAAATCAAACCAAACAAAGACCCAGGAATTAATGGTATAAGACCTAAAGATGTAAAGTAACATGCAACTAGTTTAATTCCTATCCTACTAAAACTAATAAATAAAATATTTAAAACAGGAGAGATACCAAGTATGCTAAAGACTGCCATAATCATACCCATATACAAACATGGAAAAAGAAATTTAATCAGCAATTACAGACCCATAGCAACATTACCAATTATCAATCATATTATGGAGCGGATCATACTGAAGAAACTCACAGCATACACACAGACCTTTCACATTATCCCCAAAACACAATATGGCTTTCAGAAAAATAAGGGAACAACATCTCTCTTGGAAGACTTTACAGACGTAATTAATACCGCCTTAGACAAAAGCAAAATTGCCATGGTAGGCTTTATTGATCTAACTAAAGCATTCGATACACTCACACATCAAACCTTATTAGAAAAGCTGAGGGATGTTGGAATAGACGGGCTGCTTCACAGGTGGTTTACAAACTACCATCAAAATAGAAAGCATATCATACGTATCGGGTCAAACCGAAGCAGAGAGCTACTAGTAACCTGTTGAGTACCACAGGGAGTACTACTCTCCTCAACTCTATGCAACATTTACACGCACGATATAATCAGCTACCACTCAAAGGTAAGATATTCCAATACGCAGACGATACAGCAATAATATCCATCCATAATAACGCAAGCATAGCCCAAACAAATATGCAACAAGACATAAATCTCATCATAAACTGGCTCATGATTTTTCATGAGCCAGTTCAAAACTCCATACACCTAAACTCAGAAAAGACAAAATTAATAGTATTCAGAAATCCACTGACTCGACCAGTTCATAACAAATATATAACCATCCAACATCCACTTTCCGATATAAAAAACACACAGAACAGCACAACCACTACAATCACTCAGGTTGAAACAATACGATACCTTGGAATTTACTTCGATGCAGATATGAACTGGAATAGCCACATAAACCATCTACACAACAACCTCCGAACAATAACTGGCAAATTCTGCAAGTTAAAAGACATAGTTCCCATACGCCTAAAAACACTAATGTACAAAGCACTATGCCAAAATATACTAAGGTATGCTATAACAACGTATGCATTCTGTGCACCCTACAAAATAAATAGATTAATGTCGCTGCTGTACAAAATGATGAAACTGATATTTTGGGAACAAAGAGAAAATAACGATCTTATATATATTGCAATGTCAGAACACAAAATACTGACAGTAAAACATTTATGTCACTATTCAGCTTTGCTAAAACATTATTTCGATGCCAACTACAGGTCAGTCAGAAATACATACCGTATAACAAAACCACAGACAACTAATTATATCACATATAAATACAATAATCACTACCGAAAGGCCACGCGAAACCTCTACATCCCAGACATGATAAAGAAATTACCTTTTGAACACAGAAGCCTTACAAACTACAATAGCCTGAAAGAGCTCTAAGGACATACTATGAACAAGAAACACACTCAAAATACCATACAAACTTAATGAAACACAATATATTCGTTCAGGCTTCCGGTTCAGCGACGCATCAATACATTCCAAGTGTGTGTGTGTGTGTGTGTGTGTGTGTGTGTGTGTGTGTGTGTGTGTGTGTGTGTGTGTGTGTGTGTGTGTGTGTGTGTGTGTGTGTGTGTGTGTGTGTGTGTGTGTGTGTGAGAGAGAGAGAGAGAGAGAGAGAGAGAAAAATTCGCGCGCGCCCACGAATTTCTCAATCATAGATTTCGTGGCTTCCCAACACGGCAAAAAAAAAAAAAAAAAAACAATAAATAATAACCAACTGGTGTCATCCTCAGATAAGTTTACATATAAGATTCGAGGATGAAAGCAGAGAAATCGGTTCTCATCCAAGATGTATCACATGTAAACCAATGTATGTAATGTATGTTATATGTAAACAAATGTATGTAATGTAAGTATCATATGTAAACAAATGTAAATAATGTATCATATGTAATCAAATGCATGTAATGTATGTAATAACTGTAACAAAAGTATGCAATATAGAGTGATTATATCCATTGATATTGTATATATAGAGTGTAAAATTGTAAAGAAACATCTGTAATTATCATCATTATAAGTATTATATAATATACGTTGTAAACAGTTATTGTTATTATTATTATTTAAAAAAACTTTATTTACGAGAAAGTATTTGTTATGCATAATTGTGTTCATATAATGTATGTAATTTATCTGAACAATAATAAAATGTTAAAAAAATTATCATTATTATTATTATTATTATTATTCGATTTTCAAAAGACAGGTCTCACATACCTAAAAACACTGATATGCAAAGCACTATGCCAAAATATACTAAGATATGCTATAGCAACGTATATGTCCTATTCACACTATAAACCAAATAAATTAATATAATTAATCTATTTAGTCTTTAATCATTAATCTTTAGTCATTAATCTATCATTAATATCATACAAAATGGTAAAACTGATCTTTGGTGAACAAAAAGGTTCAGTTCTCTCACTGACCCTCTTCCTTCTATATATCAATGACCTACTTCATTTGACCTCTAACCCAATAGACAGTTTTGCAGATGACAGCACATTACATTCCTCTCTTTCATTTGACAAACTCTACTCTACACAACTCACTTCAACCCACAGAACATCAACCACCACTGCCCTTAATTCCGACCTCCAAGCCATCCTCCGATGGGGCTCAGACAACCTTGTCAACTTCAACGCTAGTAAAACCCAGTTCTGTCTTATTTCTCACAAAAAGAACCATTTCCCCCAGCATTGTTTTCGATGACACTCAAATTCACAGACAAGACGAATTTTCTCTTCTCGGAATTACCTTGACATCAAGCCTCTCCTGGCATAAACACATCACAACCATTGCATCCTCAGGCTCCAAAAAGCACCCTCAAAATGCTTGATTCAATACAGAGGAGAGAAATTAGACTAATAAATGACCCATCCCTCAACAACTCGCTCCCCCACTTTCACATAGACGCATAGTCTCTGCAATCTGTATATTCTATAAATACTTTCACGGGAAAGGTTCATCTGAAACAGCATCAATAATTCCCACACCCCTGTACTAAACCCATTGGAACACGTACAGCTGCCGCCCAACATCCTTTTACAGTACACCTCGAAACCCACAGAACAAGTTTCTTTTCCTCCTCATTCATCCCTGCTACTGCAGTACTATGGAACAGTCTTCCCCCTGACATATTTCCCAAGGAATACAACATACAGGCATTTAAATCAAATGTAAACAAGTTTCTCCTTTCACAACCCATCACCCATATACGGTACTAACGTACTATAGGTTGACCAGCCAACCTCCTGTACATATATGGGCCCAACATAAAAAAAAAAAAATAATAATAAAAAAATATATATATATACACTGCAATGTCAGAACACAAAATATCAACAGCAAAACACTTATGTCAGTATGCAGCTATGCAAATATATTATTTCAATGCCAACTACAGGACTGCCAGAAATACATACCGTATAACAAGACCTCAAACAACTAATTATATCACACATAAATATAATAATCACCTTCATTGTCTTGTAATATAATCTGATCATCAGTATACAGCATTCTATTGATAACAGTTCTGGTTAGCTGGATGCCTTGTTTTACTGCGATTTCCATATTTTAATAATCTGATATATATATATATATTGAATAGAGTTGCAGATAATCGACATCCCTGTCTGATTAAACCCTGATTTATTTCAATCTCTTCTGTTAATTTATTACCTCACTGTAGCTGTATTTTTATATCTTTACATAAACTTTGTATAGCTTGTATCAAATGTAATGGATATCCTTATTTTTTCATTATATTCCATAGTGTTTTATGTGTATTGATAACTTTTTTTTCTCTTTGTATAGATAACTAATTAAGATCAATCATTTCCTAACTTATTAAATATATATAAACAGTATAAAATTCGGAACGATTAGCAGAATTGAAAAGTACACTATCTCTCACAAATGGGATAGACGTAGACCATCGAATCAGTTTAAGTAAGGAAAATGAAGTAAAGTTTCACACACTTCGTTATACAGGCGTTCTATAGGACACTTGTCTTGTTATAATGAAGTCTATGATTAGATAACCCACAAGCCCAATTGAATCTGGTAGACGCCTGGATAACTGAGAAGTGGAAGCTTTTTCTTAGCAGAAACGAGAAAGTTGGAGATTTTTCTGTTTGTGGGAGGAAAGGCAACAAACATGTTCAGTAGTTTGAAACTTTCGCTATGCGTTCAGTAATATCGCGCACATAAAGTATAGTAATGAGAGTTATTTATTCTGTACTAGAAGAGGTAGAGATACCATAACTATAAAAAAGCTTTTGCGATGAGACAATCCTTATAAAAAGGGAATTAATATGTTGTAATTCTTTCTCTAAAAGTTCATCTGAAGAACATAAAGAATGAGCACGATGTACTAATGTTTTAATACTTCCAGCCTTTTAACTAGGATGCTGATGAAATTCAGCGGGGATATAAGAGTCTGGATAGGCCTTCTTCAGAAAAACTGAATAATGTAAGACCACCACCCGGTTGACGGAGAATTAGATCTAATAAAAAACTAACTGTTTATTTACTTCTTCTTCTTCGAAGGTAATTGCAAAAATATCAGCCACATATCTGTACGAGTGTAGTTCTATTTTATGTTATCAAAAATACGTTGTTCAAAGTGTTCCACGAAGAAGTTGGCAATAGTAGGAGAAATAGGATTGCCCATTGGTGTTCCATCGATTTGTTGATATAATTTGTTTTTAAAAGAGATATAACTAGAATGCACTGCATTGAACCCCACCCCCCATCACCACGACAAGGTGCGGACACCATCGGAGGGGAAACTTTGGTGAATTTTGATCTTACTTTATTTATCGTTATATTCAAGAACACCATTTATACATTTTATACATAAAAATCAGTTTATTTATTAAAATCAGTAATTTTATCAAATTATTCATTGAAAACATTGAGATATAGTAATATAAAATATGTAGTAAATTTTAAACAAAAACTGACATTTGTGCTCCATTATATGGCACATTATTATCATCAATAGTAATATCGGCAATATTTTAATTAAAGCTAATCAATAACTAATTTTAATTAAGTAAATTATTAATTAATTTAATAATTATTATCGCTCATAGTCTTACATCTGAAAATGTCAAAATTATTCAAATCGTATTTTATTTAATTAAATTGAGAATAATTTCACTAAAGTTTTAATTTAGTTTAAGAATTAATATTTAAAAAACTTGAAATCATTATTAAGCATTTTACATCCTTTCTTGCGACTTCAATTCGTAAGTCGTTTTATAACTCGAGTTAAAATAGACATTTAGATTACAAACGTGATTCGACTTTAAATTATGAAATGAGAGCGTAAACAAATGGTAAGTTATTTAAGTCACTAATTTATGTTACATTCAATGTAACTGTGGTCCTAAGTTATGCCAGGAACGAGATCCCCGTAGTCTAAGAAGTCGTGTACGGACAAACAGAACTTCTTGTGCTCAACAATCGATCGAAGCATTTAATTAAGGCTATTCCCGACTTATATCTCACAGAACTATGCGTAAGGAATTGATCCGTATCAGTATACGGAAGTCATCGAAGTATATTTTGGTTTTGTCAGGAAGATTTCTGAGAAGATCGGAAAAGTTCTTCCTGATCTGAACTCCATTGAGAATGTATAGGACATCATTAAAAAACAGATCTCGGAGCAAAGTCCTCTTCAATCAATTCTGAGTCAATTAAAGAACTGCTTGGTGAGTGCCTGGCATGTTACAGACGTAGATGCAATCCAACACCTTGTGGAATCCATAACCAAACCGCATATGCGCGGTAATTTGAGCTAAAGGAGAGACAACACGGTATAAAATAAAAGGTTCTCATTCAATGGCCGGCTTGTGATATTAAAACAGTCAAAAGAAATTGCATCATGATTTTAATCCAGTTTTTTAGATAAGATGCGAATAAAAATATTTCTTAGATATTTAAGATGTCTAAGATATCTTCATACAAACAATCGAGCACCTTACTTCATATGTTTTACACGATTCACAAACCCTAAGATGATTAATAACAAATTAATAAATTATCTTTTCCACTATAAAAAACGATTGTTCGCACACATAAAGGTTTGCAAATTTGATTCTTACAAAATTCTTGAAGGGGTAAGTAACTGATCAACTGCTATTATGACAGTGGAAAGTACGAAGTCTGTGTTTCTCTCATTTCTATTATCAGGAAAAGTGACTGAAGAATAGTAGACAAAAATAAAATAAAATTCATTACTCTCTATTTATTAGTGTAGAATGCTTAACATTTCAAAAATAACAAATATATTGATATTAGTGCGCTATCTGGGATTGAGAGTTTTCGATTAGGTTGTAGGTAATTTTTTAATATATACATATTTTATCATACTTGATATAATGAAAATGATTGCAATGATCATCTTAGACCAATGATACTATCTAGGAAACACTTGAAAAAAATAAATTTAGGTATACTTCAATATTTCTACAATGTTCTGCATAAATATAGATCCCACAAAAAATCAATCAAAGGTAAGCCAATTAAAGGACTGCCTGGTGAGTGCCTGGCATGTTGTAGACGTAGATGTAATCCAACACCTTGTGGAATCTAAACCAAACGGCATATGTGCTGTAATTCGTCACATCATAAATTTTTCCCCTGATTTTTGTGAAGAGATAAAATATACCTCTGCATATTCTGTGAATTTTTTCCCTCTCTTTTGCTGGTACGAAGTTGGAAGAGTATTTAATTGTTCTGATGACCGAAGCTTTTTATATGACGATCTAAAGATACTAGAAGACTAGACGAGGAAGTTGGGCTTAAATTTTCATGTGAATAAGATAATATTGGACGGATATAAGTTCAATGGACTTATGAATACAAATACTTTGTATTTTGGTTTTAAGAAATACACGGTCCCGAACTTTCCCTACTAGGAAAGTTCATCAGATTATATGATCAATTAATACTTTCTACTAAATATTTTAGTAGAAAGGAAGTAATAATATTGCTATAAAATCATCAGTCAGACCAATATTGGGTTATGGCTCCAGCATAACCCAATATTAGCTACACACACACACACACACACACCACGGTGAAATTCATCTCCCACTTATACATAATGGTTATCTACATATTTTACCTATATTGCTATTACTACTACGCCACACCTCCACAGACTCATCGACGGAGGGCACCCACTCTACAGCTCTACCTCCGCCAATCAATCCTCCAACAAACGGATCGCAACTACACCAATACCACTATCCCCTCAACACCACAACTAGTATTTTCACAGACAATCAGAAATATCTATGCCCCACGGCGTGATTCGAACCCGCAACCTTTTATCTAGAGAGCGGATACGCTAACCACTCAGCCACCTAGGTCGGTTTACTTATATACAACTTCTGTCCAAAAAGAAACCGAACTTTTAGAAAACAGAAAAACCTAGTGGCGCCACCTGTTGTATCTTTTTGTTGTCGAAAGCAGCAACCTTCATTAGTGTTGTGTCAACTGTTCATGACTGACCTTTGTTTCATTAGAAGCCGAGTTATAGTGCCAAGAGTGACAGTGTGTTTTGACGAACGGTCGGAAAATGAGTTTCAAACAGAGAGCTGTGATTGACTACCGAAACACATCGAATGCTTCAAAAAGCATACGGTAATGAATGGTTATCCCGTACTCAAGTTTACGAGTGGTTTAAGCGATTTCAAAGTGGCCGTGAGATGTTTAAGGACGATGAAAAGCCGGGACGTCCAAAAACTGGACTGAGCGAAGTTAACATCCAAAAAAGTCTGTGATTTCATCAAAGAAAACCAGAAATCCTCCGTCAGATTGATTGAAGATGAATTGGGGATTCCAAAATCAACTGTGCACAACATTTTGACCGAGAGTTTGGGCTTTCGTAAATTGAATTCGCGATTTGTTTCCCACAAGTTGACCGACGACCAAAAAATGTATCGAATTGAACACTGCAAGGACCTCATTAAAACCGCTCGTCAGGACTCAAACTTCCTTGAAACGATCGTTGCTGGTGACGAAACGTGGTGTTTTGAGTATGAGCCCGAAACAAAGCTCCAGAGTGCTGAGTAGAGACCACTAGAAGAGGGGCATTCGAAAAAAAGTCGCTTGGAGAAGTCAAAAATAAAAACAATTCTGCTTAAATTAAGGGGATATTAAATCCCACATAGTTTTAAAACCGAATAAGAAACTCAAAGATTGGAATCAGAGAGTTTCTTGCCGAATATAATAAAGTATCGGCGAACACTAGCGTTAGCCAATGCAAGTGATCCTAGTACGTAGTACAATACTGGGCAGCTCGTTGCAAAGGTGGAGGAAGAAGTTCAGCTCGCTATTCTTAGGTATTTTCCATAATGTAAAAACACATTTCCTAGGAAATGTATGCTGTTATTACATTATGGAGGGAGGTCACTACCCAGACCGGTTTCAGCCTTTTTTGAGGCTTCATCAGTGAGTAGCTAGACCTAATACCAAAGTGTATAGCGAAAAGAACTTATGTACTTTGCGAACGAGTTTTCCAAACAGGTGCAACCATTAAGTTGCCACAAAGATTCCAATCTTTGAGTTTCTTATTCGGTTTTAAAACTATGTGGGATTTAATATCCCCTTAATTTAAGTAATGTTTTCATTGCCGAAATGAAGCTTATTATCTCTTTATACTTAAGTAAAAAAAAAAAAAACAATTCTGATTTGTTTCTACGATTCCAAGGGCATTATACACAAAGAATTCGCTCCGTCTGGCCAAACGGTCAATGATGAGTTTTATCTCGAAGTTTTGAAGCGATTGATAGCGAGAATTCGTCGCGTACGGCATTAATATCGTGACAACCGACCGTTCGTTAAAACACTCTGCCACTCTTAGCACTATAACTCGGCTTCTAATGAAACAAATGTCATAAACAGTTGAAAGAATACTAATAAAGGTTGCCGCTTTCGACAACAAAAAAGATACAACAGGTGGAGCCACTAGTTTCTTCTATTTTCGAAAAGTCCGGTTTTTTATTAGACAAATGGCGTATTTCACCCCTGATGTAATATTTTTTATTTCTCTTCTTTAGCATTGACTTAGTCGAATTATGAAGGATGAGGTTTTCTCTCAGAAACATAAAACTCCTTGAACACGTTTTTTGATAGTTACATCCTGGTATAAATATGAATTCGTGAAGTTTATGCCGTTGTGGTTAAGCTCAGAATCTGCTTCAGATATCAGCAAGGTAATAAGTGAGTACAGTACAAAAACTTCCTGAGAAAACCAAACTGCTATCATTATTGGCTCATTCAAGCACACACACATAAATCACGGGCAATAAACAGAATATTGCACACCCAGTCGCAGAATATTTTTATGTTCTATGACACTTCGGAACACTTCTTTCATCTGTTTTATTCCTAAGATATATTATTAATTTTCTCTGTTTTTCTTCATCTTCCTCAATATTACTGCATATCGGAATTTAAAGCTTGCCATTCGTGGAAACCGAATCCGTGATGTTTTTACAAAGTTTTTACAAAGTTGATTCGTCCTTGTAAGAATGCTTCTCCCCGGTAGGTTTCGTGTAGTGCATCCAATCTAGAAAAAATAACCGAAATCCATATTTTAAATTAAGGGGATATAAAATCCACATTGTTTTAAAACCGAATAAGAAACTCAAAGATTGGAATCAGAGATCAGAGAGTTTCATGCCGAATATAGTAAACTATAAAGTATCGGCGATCACTAGCGTGAGCTAATGCAAGTGACCCTAGTACGTAGTACAATATCGGACAACTCGTTGCAAAGGTGTAACGAGTTGTCCGATTATTTAAAATATTGTTTATATCGCCGAAATGAAGCTTATTAGCTCTTTATATTTAAGTAACCGAAATCCATTTTTCTATGAGAAGGATGAGCTTTACTATAGTTTCTTGAAGTATCCTACCACTGAATCAATGCTATATCGATAAACAAGGATGGAAAGGGTGAAAAGAGAACAGTTGTGAACACAACCGGTTTCTGAAAAAAGAAGAAAGTAGTACACGTGTGTCGTGAATGGATTAAAAAGTACCAGATTTGATGTTGAGTAAAAGAGGTCATCAATGTGGAACATTTCAGTTTGTTACCATTCTAATAAATGGTTTGTATCTGTTGTATGTGCTGCCAACCCTGATTTTTAGAAGACTTTTTATTTATTTTTTTTGAACAGAAAGAAGGATTAGCTTTGGGTTCTCTCCCCAGAGGACAAACTGGCAGATCTGGGGCGATAAGCCGATCGGAACACATCAAGGACATTGACAATGAAAAAAAAAAGCACAAATCAGGGGTGGCAGTACATACAACAGATACAAACCATTTAGTAGAATGGTAACAAAATGAAAATGCTACACATCAATTACCACTTTTACTTAGGAGCATTCAAAGAATTAGTTTAAATAATGAAGTAGCCTCTTCATACAGTGTAACAAACAAACAAGGGATGATTTTATATCTGGTCCTCATTAATCCATCACGACACGTTTGTATCTACGTATACAGCAACCCACGAACCGGCAGCCAACGTAACAGAAAATGCACGCTTTCCATTGTTTAAACGTTTTTCAAATATTTCATTAGAAATGTTAACTATTATTACTTTGATTGCAGTTTTTTTTAATTTATTTGTGCTATTTCCTGATGAAGTGAAACAAAGTTTTTCACGAAACTAGTCGAATTAAAACATAATTTCTTTTTAACTTCTTTGTTAGTGGTTTAATACAGGAAAATAGTGATTTTAAGAAGAAAATATTAATGGAGATAAATGCTCACGACCCAATGAGTTTATCATTTCTAACTGCTGACATACAACTGAAGTATCAATAATTGAACAGTCATGAACAGTTTTTTTTTTTTTTGGCAACTTGTGTTATGTTTTATCTATAAAACACAAATTCAAATCCTTGTTATATTCAAGTGATTTCTCGACTATTTATCTTAAAGAAAAAAAAATCGATTTTATTTTTCGTTTTATAGAATAATACTATGAACTCTACTCAGATCTTTCGGGACTTGACCTTGAATTATGTTCACCTCCCCACAGCTCAGTCGGTTTTTACGTTGCTATGCGGTGGGAAAGAATTGAGTTTGAATCCCTCTAGGATAAAAAGAATATTAATAAGAGCTTTTCAACTGACTGTGAATTAGCCGACTTCATGCAGAGATAGCAATGTTAATTGTAATGTACTATAAAATTTCTATATTTTGATATTTAATCACTCTATTGAAAAAAAAAAATATATTTTTTTACAAGGCTATTCAATGGAACTGCTTATAATATTTTCAAGATAAAATTGTCTTGTTGAAAATTATATGCCATTTTATTTCTAGATTATTCTTTTCTAAGATATTTTCCCGTATAATTTAAAGAAATACTCGTAAAGTTTTGTAATATCATATGTTTTTAGCTCCGAGAGAATCACATTACCGATTACCCTTTGTTCTGTCGAAGAACAGTATTAGAGCCAATAGGTGTGTTCTTACTACCGATGTACATCTGTATTTCAAGCGACACATGTACAGAGAAGTGTCCAGTTTCGCATTCATTTTTCCATTCAGGAGAGTAACCAGGTTAAACAAATACCTTTGATTATTACAGAGTCTCGAAGAGGCATCGCATTTTCGCTATCATAATGATTCTGTCCGTTCGAGTCAGTATTGCTTTTCTGTTTTTGTTATTAACTTACAACGAAGCTGCCAAGATTCCCCAAATAGACAGTATAGGCAATGATATAATAGATATTTACGAACATTTGTTACTCTGTGATGGTGAGTTATCCTTCGTTCTATTTTCTATGTGATTCTTCCTACTTATTGTAATTGTATGACAAAATTACACAGTCTTCGCAGAATGCTACAGGATTTATTTCCTCTTAATGGTTCTTAATACAATTTATTGGATTTAATTTCTTGAGCGCAACACTTTAACAAAATGTGAAACTAAGTGCTATCTGAAAGGTTCGAGAATTGATTGATGAAACGGTCTGACAGCTTTCTCATATAGCTGTTAAAAATCAAAAGAAATTCTTTTTATATCATGAAGAAATGCATTTTGTAATACTGTATAAGCGCCCATAGTTGCCTTTTAATCTCATATAACAACTCGCCTGCTTTGGTTTGACAGAATTTCATGAAATTTGATATATTTGACACCGCAACTAAACTGTTTTGAGAAATTTCAATTTTTCGCTTAGATCAGAAACAATTTGTATCTAAAAATTAAACAAACTATTCGATTTGATAAAGATTACATGTTAGAGATGACAATAAATAAACTGCGTGCAGTACATTTGCTTATGGTTTTGAATTCAATCGATGTGGTAATGAATGGCATCACTGTACAGGAATGCAATTGGGAATCCCACCTTTCTTCTAATTATCTTTTCCGTACTTATAACAGTTAGGGTTAACTGTTCGAATACGAAAGGGAATATGGGATGAGAAAAAGGGATAAATGTCTGTTGAAAGCCAGGCATTTATCCCTTTTCTCTCAAGAAGTGACTCTCTTTAGATGAATATATTCCTATGTTATTGAATGAAGCAAGTACAGTCAAAATCGACTACACAGCACTGCTATTTGCTAATAAACTGTTTGAATAATTAGACCTCGACTGTTTAATGACTCAGATGGTCTGCCAACATACACATACCGGTCACTGAATTAGAAACCTTTATGCAGATGTACGTAAACTTCTCTTACGCAGTGTATATGCAAAAATACTTGGTTCATATTCCTCACCATTTATTCTAATCAACTATTTAAGAATACTTCTGGTCGGTAATCGTCAATACTGCTCATCACAATGAGAAAAACAAATGATCTTTTGGAGTTCGATAAAGGACTTATTGTGGGTACTCACCTGGATGGAGCTATGATTTTTTTAAAAAAATATATGGAAAAATAACCGACATTTCTTGTCTAAGAAGCGTAACTTGGGGTTCGAGATCGCCGTCATCTGAGAAGTACGGACAAAAAGAACTTCCTCTGTGCAGCAATCTCACTATCTAAAGTAAAGGAGAAAAACCATCCATTCCAAACTCCTACACTACCTTGAAGGCACCCAGCTAATAACTAATAAACGACCACCAGTATGGATTTCGATGCTACCGATCAACAGGAGATCTACTCACATTGCCGACAAAGGTTGTGGATTGGTAGAGCCTCTGCTACTAATGGCTCAGTTAAGTAAGTTTGAGCGCGGTTAGTAGTTGGAAGGGGAAATCGTTCGATGCTGTTGGCACACTCTCCCTCGATGAGTCTTTGGACTCCCTGGAGGTGTCAAATAATAATAATATATCACCCAACCCTGGACAAATGCCACGGAGAAGTTTGGTGAATCTCAAGTGTTGCACTTGATATTTCCAAAGCTTTTGACAGCGTCTGGCACAAAGGCTTACTAATTAAACTACCGTCGTTTGGTCTGTCTCAAGACTTCTACAGTTCGACTGCCAGCTTTCTGTTTGGATGTACACTATGTGTGATCGTAGACTGTTCCTTATCCTCTCACCATTTTACTAATGCCAGTGTTCCACAAGGTTCTGTGCTCTTGCTAACCCGGTTCCTTCTATATCAATGACCTACTTCAATTGACCTCCAAACCAATACACAGGTTCACAGATGACAGCACATTGCACTCCTTCATTTCATTTGATAATCCTTACACTACACAACTCACCTCAACCTACGGAACATCAACTACCACTGCCTTCAATTCTGATCTCTAAGCCATCATGCAATGGGGGTTCAGATAACCTCGTCGATGAAATCGACGAGGTTATCTGAAATAAAATTCTAATATTTTATTTCAGATAACAATGCTAATAAAATCCAGTTCTGTCTTATCTCTCATAAAAAAGAACCATATTTTCCGGTATTATTTCTGACAACACCCAAATTTCCAGACAAGATAAGATCTCTCTTTTGGATTTACCATGACACCAAGCTTCTCCTGGCATAAACACATCAAAGCCATTGCATGAGGATGCAATGGCTTTGATGTGTTTAGAAGCTGAGAAGCTTCTAAAAAACTAGGATTTCTCTCTCGCTCAAGACATTACTTCATCTCTGAACAGCTGTTAAACTTATACAAATCACAAATTCGCCCAGCTGTCGAATAATGCTTTCACATTTGGAATGTGGCTCCTAAGATCTCCCTCAAAATGCGACACATTACAGAGGAGAGCAGTTAGATTGATTAATGACCCACCTCTTACCAACTCAGTTCTCCCACTTTTGCGCAAAGGTTTGGTTTCTTCAATTTTCGTGTATTCTATAAATATTTCAATGGCAAATATTCATCTGAAATAGCATCAATAATTCTCCCACGCAGTACCAAGTCCATTGGAACACGTGCAGCTGCCGCTCAACATCCTTTTCC
Source organism: Typopeltis vanoorti (assembly GCF_054136105.1). Taxonomy (NCBI): domain Eukaryota; kingdom Metazoa; phylum Arthropoda; class Arachnida; order Uropygi; family Thelyphonidae; genus Typopeltis; species Typopeltis vanoorti. Next base: position 87,072,104 of record NC_143553.1, read on the forward strand.
AGTACAGCTTGAAATCTACAGAACAAATTTCTTTTCCTCCTCCTTCATCCCTGCTACTGCCGTATTGTCGAATAATCTTCCCTCTGATGCGTTTCCCAAGACATACAATATATAAGCTTTTAAATCAAATGTAAACAAGTTCCTCTTTCCAGTATACGGTACTTATATGTGGTACTAATGGTTCCTCTTTCCAGTATACGGTACTTATATGTGGTACTAATGGTTCCTCTTTCCAGTATACGGTACTTATAGATTGATCAATCAACCTCTCGTGTATGTGCTCAAATAAAAAAGAAAAAAATGACCGAATTAATAAAGGTTGTTCCCGACCCATATCTCGCTGAACTATGCGCAGGGAGGATCGGTATTGAGCATGATGCAGAAATCACTGATTTCTGTGAAGAACCAGAAAGTTCGTCTACAGTGGTGTCAGGAACACCGAGACTGGACCCTGGAAAAAAAGTCATGTGATCCGACGAGTTACGGTACACCTTGTTCTGTACCGAAGGTAGGCTGAGAGTTGCGAGAGCCTCATGAAGCAGTGAACTCAGTTTGTCTTGTAAACACAACTCAAAGTTTTGGAGGTGGTGTGGTGCATACTCTGTTGGCACGGAACGGGTGCCCCTGATATTGCTGGAAGATCGAGTGTCCTTCAAGGAATATCTGAACATTGTTGCCGATCAAGTCCATCCTGCAATGTTCAGTTTTTATCCAGTAGGTGACGGTTGTTTCATGGACAATAATGCTTCTGAACTACTTCGGAACTATTGAGAATGTATATGATTACGTTAATAAAACAGACCTGGGAGCAAAGTCCTCTTCCGTGAAATCTGTGCTAATTAAGGGACTGTCTGGTGTACTTCTGTGTGTAAGCCAGAATTCTAATCGCCGAGTGTAGAAATGATAAAGCTGTATTTAAAGATATATAATATATCTTTATTTGTGAACATAGCGAAAATGAAATATTATGCATTGTTATATATTTCAATTGTTTCTGGCTTAATTATCATGATTATTTATTAAGTTTAGGATTTCCATCATAATCATAAACAGTCTCGATTATGGAGACGAGACAGAGTGAGAAACACATAGGTACGGGTCTTTCCTTTGTACGAAGAATCATATTACTCAACTACCTACCGTTTGTTCTAAATCACGACTCTTTCTGGTGAAATTCATCCGCTGTAAATAAAATAACACCATTAAGCTAGTTGCTAGGTATATTTCCTCTCTTCATTTCGAGAAAACACGGCAGTATGTCTTTCTTAGTAAGGCATCCCATTACACATCTAAGATTCTGCTCCAAGAATTATTCGTGTCATAATTGAATTAACGTCTTAATGACTGTGTTGTTTTGTTTTTATGCTTTATTATATCAATATGAGAAGGAAATATATACGTTTCAAAGACAGTAAATCTCCGAGGTTAATTTTATAAATGCTTATTAAAATGATTTACTTTTGTGATGATGAGAATATGCTTCATTTTTGTAATAAATTAAATTTAAAAAATGTGATGTAATTTTAAGGAATAATCACTTTATGTTACTTGGATTTATGACGTTATGATTTCTATTCGGTAAAAACAAACTAACATATATTATATATTAAATTAAAAACAATGAAATATAATTAAAACATTTCATGAATGTTTTAATTAAATTTCATTTATTAGATTACAGTTTTAATTTCTACTTTTAGATAAGATCAGTAGCATGCTTTATTGATGGGTTGAAAAAATTCCTTTGGTCTCGAGAGCAACGTTTCCTGCTTATAGGCATCTTCATACAGCTGTTGCGTGAAAAGCACAAATTTTTTGGGGGGAGATGGACTGAGCCCTTGACTCTTTATCCCTTCATCTGATTGAAGAAAATCTGTGTGAATGGGATGTTATGGAGCTATTCATGGCTGGGTAACGGCAATAGCCGAGCCTCAGTTAAAACTTCATTGGCTGCAGCTCGCCTATTCTCTATAACTAAAAGTACAAATTGACCATTGATGTTACTGACAGGATGGGTGAAGCACAGGTGCTTTTCATATTCCCCTTTATCTGTAATGAGAGTTATTTGGGAATGGGAGATTTGTGAGCAATTAAGCTCGCCCTCTGAGGGCAGTAGTGTTAGCTATGATCAGTTGAGAGAAGAATAGCCTTCGGTCTTTTGTGTTTGTAGTAATCAGTCTCATTGTAATTGACAGCTTGCACGATTAGTGGGTTTGAATGTGAACTTGACTTCACGAAGAATTTTTCTACAAGATCACGAAGAAGAGAGGAGATGTATGGAGTGCCGGTTTCTCAGTGAATTTGTGAATTTCTGATGAACCACGGTGCATCCAGGATCATCCTAAGGCATTTGTTTTGGATTCTCTGTAATTTTGAAATGTTTGATCTTGAAGTGTGACTCCATGCTGGTGAGGCGTAGGTAATGACTGGACGTATTACCATCCGGTAAAGAAGCAGTTTATTATGTAGGTTCAATTTGCTCTTGCGGTTGATCAATGGGTAGAGCTGAGCTATGACTTTGGAAGATTTGGAGCAAACGAGATTGATGTGTTTGTTGAAAAGGAGTTTCTTATCCATCAATACCCCAAGATATTTGGTCTCTGAATGCCATGGGATCTTTTGACCAGAGAGCAGGATGTCTTCTTTGTTGCAGATCTTTCTTCTTGAAAACATCATGGCTGAGCTTTTGAGGGGGTTTACTTGAATTCTCCAGTTGGTGAACCAGTTTGCTAGCTCATTGATACTTCCTTAGAGTGATTGCTAGGTGAGGGCTGAGCGATCTAGCTAGAATAGCGGTATCGTCGGCATAAAGAGCCGTAGTAGTTTTTGGGTTGAGAGGAATATCTGCCATGTAAGTTGTAAAAAGTATTGGGGCCAGAAGAGAACCTTGAGGTACTCCCGCCAGGATTTTGCGCCTTGAAGAAACAATTCCGTTGAGTTTTACTTGCATGTATCTTTCATTGATATATGAATATATGAGTTTCACTAGTTTAATTGGGATATTGTTTTCAATTAGTTTGAAGATAAGGCCTTGATGCCAAACCTTATCAAAGGCCTTGGCAACATCCAAAAATACAGCAGCAGTATGAAGGTGCCAGTTAAAGCCATGAGTGATATGTTCTGTTAGTCGGTGAATTTGTTGCACCGTGTTGTAAGCTTTGCGAAACCCAAATTGCTCATTTGGGATTATTTTCTGTTGGTCCACTGCTGATTGTAGTCTTGATAGGATGACCTTTTCTGTTACTTTGCCAAGACAGGAAAGAAGACTGATGGGCCTGTAGCTTTGGGGAAGTTGTGGGTTATTACCAGGTTTTTTCAGAGGTATAATGTCCGCGATTTTCCAATCAGAGGGAAAGTATTGGAATCTTAAAATGGAATTGGTAATATTAACTAGATGAATTATGGCTTTCCGTGGGAGTAGCTTTATTATTCTATTGGTAATGCCGTCAGGGCCGGGGGCCTTTTTATTCTTCAGATGGGAAATGATATTTATTATTTCTGTTGGAGATGTGGGGGTGATGGTTTCTGAATCATCCTTAGGCTGACTTAGTGCATTTCTAACTTTACGATGAACTTTGTAAATAAGATTGATATTTAAGTTTGCATAAGATGGGCTGCATTGATTTTCCAGATTGCCAATTAGGGCTTCTGCTTTTTCTTCATCTGTGTGTGCAACTCCAAGATAGGTCTTTAAAGGGGGAAGTGGTTGTCTTTTGGTACGAAGAGATTTTACAAACTTCCACATGGAGTTATCTTCTGGGTTGATTTCTTTCAGTTTGGTTTCCCAATTGGAGTTCCTGTGGACCTGGAGGGCTTCTCGAACGTGTCTGTTCAAAGCGTTTAAGGTTGCTTTGTCCTGCGGGGCTCTGGTGTTGTGATATCGCTTTCTGGCCTTGTTTTTGGCTCTAATCAGGTCCATTATCTCTTCTGGGATCTTAGAAGCGTAGAAGACGGTGGTTTGAGTGACTGATGCTATTGCTGTATTGATTTGCCTAGTTAAATTATTTACAGCTTGATCTATTTCTTCTTTTTTACGAATGACAGGGGGAGGACCGATGTGGATTGGAAGAACCTTAGAGAGCATATCCCATGGTATGAAAGAATGATGGGGAGAGAGCTGGTCTTGAAGTCCTAACCTGAGTAGGATGGGATTATGATCTGAGTTAAGCTCTTCTACTGTCTCCAGCTGGTATTGATATTTGATGTTTCTGAGGATAACTATGTCTAATACATCAGAACTTCCTGATGGGCTGTAGTGGGTGGGCTCAGTGGGTCCAGCTACTATTGATGAGTTGAGTAATGTGTAGTTGTATAAGGTACGGCCTTTGGTGTTGATTGACGAATTGAACCAGGCCGTATGTTTGGAGTTAAGGTCTCCAGCTATAATTATGGAATCCGTGGAGCCGAGGATGGAGTCTAAGTCTGCTGTCAATAGTGGAATACTGGGAGGATTGTACGCTGCGTAGATTTTGAGTTTGCCAGCGTTATTTGTGTGCACCTCCACACCGTCACCTCAAGGTTTAGAGTTTGGGGGTTGGTCAGCGAGTTGTGGCTTAAATAATTTTTGATAAAAATAGCTGTTCCGCCTCCACTAGAGTTAAGTCTGTCTGTCCTGTATAAAATATAACCTCTTAGTTTTGGATTGTTTGATGGTCTGAGGTGGGATTCACTGATCAAGATTATGTCTGGATTGTATCTTTTTGCAAATTCTTGCAGCTCGAGAATTTTGTTTGTTAAGCCATTGGTATTCCATGCTGTTATCATGAGAGAATTTGGTTTAAAATTTTTAAACATTATAGAGAGCTGTTAATATGGATTGGGTTTCTAGCTAGAATCTTTTTCTGGAGGATGGTGAGGTGCTTGCTTTGCTGAATTCATGCAGCATTGTTGCAAGTGACGAGGTTAAAGCTGATGTGAGATTAGAGCTTGTTCGCTCTTGTGATGAAGTCTGGGTTCTTACCGCTTCCGCATATGATTTGGACATGGTTGAGGGTCGAGTGCCTTCCTGTGTTGTCGAATGTGAGGTAATATGACCTGGAGGGCGAACTGCTTGGACGTGCATTGTGTCATTTCTTGGAGGAGGGTGGTTACTTCTTAATGATCCACGGTTTTTTGGATGGAAAAGGCAACCCTTGTAATTAGAGGGGTGTGGTCCTCTACAGTTGGCACAACAGGCAGGTGTCGACCTGGGTTTGGTGCAGGAGTTGGTTTGATGACCCTCACCGCATTTTAGGCATCCATATGCAGCTCTGCACAGTTTTTGGGCATGCCCGAACCTCTGGCATCTGTAGCACTGCCCTGCCGATGCCTTCTTCCTTAGAGGAGTGATTTTAAGTTTACAGATGTCCGTTACTTCATAGATGCTTTTTTGTGTGTTGGAGATTTCGACCAACACCAGTGGCATTGGTGTTTTATCTGACCTCAACATTCTACTGACTTTGGTGGGAGTCAGTCCTTGATTAATGAGGTCAGCTGTGATCTCATCAGTTGTGATGCCTTCAGCCACTCCTCTTAGAACTACCTTTAAGTTCTTCTCGCTTGCTAGCGCAAAGGTGTGGAAGGGCAGTTTTGAGTTGTCAAACATTTTCGTCATCAAGCGATAATCAGTGACAGTGGTAGGGTGGATCTTTACACCCTCTTCAGTATTTCTTGCCCAGGAAAAATTGATATTATGTTCTCCTAGGGATCTTGAGACTGAGGTCCATTTGTCTTTATCTCGAAGGATAACTGGAGGGACCTTTTCTTTTCTGTCTTGGGAGATCTGATTTTGTTGAGTTGTTACATTATCTTCCAATTCACCTCCCGATGTTCTTCGTCTTTTATTAGATTGTTCCTCATGAGAACAATCGAACTGTCGGGGAATCTTTGTAGGTAGAAGTGTAATGGCCTCTTCTATGTCCAAATCATCATCTTCAGTGTCATTTACTTGAGTGAAGAGATTCAAGCAACCAGGATAGTCTGTATCAAATTTCTTAAGGATGAATTTGAGAATGTCAAGCGACATATCTTTGTTTAGGTGTTGAATGGCGTCCTTGATATCGTTTACATTCTCCATTCTTGTGTACGAAATATTAAGATATATTTCGGATAGGTATGATAGCGAATAGAACGGGCTAGGGCCAGAAAATTGTATCAAAAGTTAAATTCTTACCTTCTATTCCTCAAACAAAGCAGATTCACAATATCTAAAACTCACTAATCACCACTGAAATCAAGAAACATTGTTCGCAACAACAACCATTATGCGAGACTACTATGCGAGCCGCCATCTTTTCTCCTTCTCTACACATAACTCAAGTACAAATTGAAACTGTTTAAAATTTTATAATTATTAAGTATTATTAAAAATAAAAGGCGTATTAAAATTAATTATTATATTTATTTGAATTTTTTTAAAAAAAGAGAATTTTTAGAAAATATAGATTTAACCTTAAATATGCATTATTAATTTATTAATAAAATAACAACATTTTAGAAAATTATTAGTACAGATATATAATATAACACTGTACAGCCGTTAAGCCCAGTATCATCGTCGTCTGTAAACACCTTTGTTCGAATATCCTGTAGAAAGCATGTATGATGAATATCGTGTAGAATATCATGTAGAAACTTCTCCTCCTCTCCAGTCAGGACTGCTTTTGGAAGTTGGTGGGTTGTTTGGAATTTCGGGTGAAACAACTCAGGCTATTAGGCTAGTTAATTATGGGTGAAGTTAATAGCGTATTTTCTTCTGACCTCTTATAGGAGATACCTTCTTTTTTCTTCTTATTCTTTTGTCTACATGCCATTCTTGCAGTGATTTGTGTCTGGGAGTCTAAGAAAAATATATTAGTATAGTGACGTTGTAAAAATTTCAGTTTTATAGCGATCAAATTGCTTATCAAAAAGAAATGAAGTGTGTGGAAATACAAATAAAAACGATGAAGTGATGGATTAAGAAACAAACCGCTACATTATTCGATCATCGTCTGTCAGAGAAATTAAAATAAGATAAGCAAAACATATACTTAACATTTACTTTCACAATGTTGCATCTTGACGTCATCACATTTCTATTGCATGTTTAGCACACAAAAGTGGTATTGTTATATTGGCTACATAGCAAAAGCTTATACAGTAGTTCTTATAAAATATTTTATTCATTTTTTTTTTCATTTTTAGCACAGTATATCGAACTTACCTATTCTAAACCTTTATTTCATAAAACTTTGAAAGATTATTTGGAAAGCAATCTCTGTTTTTTCTGATCAACAGGCATTGCATTGCATTGGATATTTTAATTATAGACACTTAATTTGATTGAATAACACTACACTGGATGATTAGTAATTCTATATTCAAAATGCCATCAGAATTTGAAAACTTTAAAAAATACTTACGAATTGTTGCAATACTTTGCTGTGAAAACGGTGTGTGTGTGTGTGTGTGTGTGTGTGTGTGATATGAAGTCATTCACGAAAGATTGTAATATTCTATCCTTCATCCTTCGTCAGTATAGACCATAGGTTGCCAAACTTTTTCGGGCCACCGCCCACTTTGCAAGACATAAATTTTGTAACATCTCCCCCTCCTCATTATAACAGTTTGAATAAAATCATATTTCAAATATTTGAGAATGAATAAAACCATATTTCAAATACTCAATACTGTACTGTCGACATTTCTTCTTATATTCAGACATAATGAAGTAATAAAATTTGCAAAAATATTCACAAAATAAAAGATTTAATTTACACTTTGTATGACTCCGCTTATCTTTCACACTTTCGACTGATGATTGTTGGCAAAGCACACAAAAAATAATGAAAATTATTCCTAAACCACTGGTATTTATAGATTTGAAATCTAGCCCGAATCGACTTGCATGCATTGACTTGTTTGCGATATCATCGTACTCGTGCTTTGAACAAGTCACTGCAAGCACCCATATTCCTGTCAAAACAAGCTGAATTGAGTGAATTGCCTACGTAATAGTTGACCGACATACTACTAGTTAAGACTCGTCTGCTGCGTGGATAGACAGTATGGCACGATCAATTTTTACGATAGCAAAAAATGAATAATTTTTTAAGTATATAAAAATTAGAAGTTAAAATATCCTGTATGATACGTTCCATTTTTTATTTTGCACGCAAGCGCATTTTGTTCGTCCGACCACAACATTGTCCGAATAATCATAAATAATAATTAATAAATAAAATAATTACACAAGATATAAACAACAAACCTACAAAACATAACTACAGAAAACATTATAATAAGTTTCGAATAATATTTGCTTTGTTTTTATCCCTCTAGTTAGCAATATAAGTTAGTGCTAACTAAAATTTACGATTTTATTTCTTTGTTGCCATTATTATTTTTACTCGTAATATTAAATTATATAAAATTGGGTTTATTTTTGTACAAATCAATTAGTAAAGTGGTTTTATATATATTTTGAAATGAAATATAACGAATATATTTGCTACTGTAAACATAACCTATTATACACACACATATACATGCTCTATTTTCTCACTGACATAGAAAATTAACATCTATTTCTATCTGACATGTAAATTTTCAAATGATTAAGTAATTGAAATAGAAAATTGATAAAAAAAATTGATCGTGTAAGACGGGCATAAGATGAATTAAAATGCAATATTTAAATCTTAAATGATTATCTAATCGCAAAATCACGAAAATAATTAATTTTTAAATATATATTATTAATTTCTTCTATAAAGAGCCACCGACCCCTAGATCGCCTGAACGCCCCCAAATGCTTCTGATCCCACTATAGCCCCCCCCCTTCCCTAGAAGGCTTCAGCACCCACTGGGGGACAGTGCCGCCCACTTTGGGAACCTATGGTATAGACGAAGCTTTTTGGTCGGAATGATCTTAGTTCGATATCCGTAGACGGATATCGAACTAAGATCATGACGTGAGGATTATGACTACTAAGATTATGACGTGAGGAACGTTTCGGCTAAAGGTGAGTTACTCGGTCTCATACGGAGGCAGAGGATTTTCCATTGAAGAACTCGGGTTTTTCGTCCCTCAGAACAAGCAAACCTTCTTCTTGAACACACACACACACACACACACACACACACACACACACACACACACACACACACACACACACACACACACACACACACACACACACACACACACACACACACACACACACACACACACACGGATTACAGCCATGAATAGTTATAACAATGTGGAAGAGATAGGGTCATCACCACATTATCATTACGCCTAGTCAACAATGAGTCACATTACTGTAGTCAACTTTCTGAACGGAGACGACACATGATGATGATGATGATCTATTAATATTATTGGTGAATGCTTTAAAGATTAAATTATCTTTCTGGGCAATGAAAAGTAATTTATTCCCAAAGATACTCACAGTATAGCTGTGCATACATGCCAGGGTTTGATTCGAATAATTTGCAGCCTGTTAGTTGAAAAGCGAAGATATCATGTACTCGATCAATTGAGTTTGCGATATGAAAAAAAATCAATTAGATGTCGACTTGTTCAATATTATCCTAAGGGAAGTAATGTCATACGAGGAGTTTGTATCATGTTTATTAATTTGTTTAATCTATTTTTCCCGTATAATGAATGTGTTAATCTTAAGATTCTTGTATGTAGACAGAACATGAACTCCAAATATCAATAAATATGTACCTACTATTTTAATAAACGACAATATAGGAAACTGATTTGCCTTTAATTTATTCTTTAGCCTTTCACTCAAATAAAAACGAAAGAAAAGAACGGTGTGCGAAACATATTTAAAAAATTCTAAATATTTTTGGAAAGTTTTATATGCGTTGAAATCATAGCTTTACTTCTACCAAAATTCAATTATAATGAACAACACCAAAGCGCAGATGTTAATTATACATAACCCAAGAATCATGCACCCGGCACCACTCGCACTACACTATCACACACGTCACTGCATTAACAATAAAAATAGCTGCCACTGTCCCGAAATCACACTGGTAACACATGCGAAATACCTTGGCCTTTACATAGACTGCCACCTTAAATGAAAAGAACATATAGAATATGTACGTACTAAACTCCGCATTATTGCAGCAAACTCTTCCAAGTAAAAGACATGATTCCATCTAACGTAAAAAAGCTCATATATTGTATATCATGGTATTTGAGAATCACTAGTCTATGCAAACACATCAAATAGCCATCTCAGCAAATATTAGAATTATTACATAGGAAAATTATTTCAACATTGATTTGGAGGTCTCACATACAAAGCCAATAACTGAACCGTTTATGGCGGTACACAAAATCCTGAGAATTAAAAATCTGAAACACCATATAATGTTACTAAGGAATTACTTCAACAACACCTATCGTAACAAGAGAGAGAGACACATATCACATAACTCAACCCACCACAAATCTTTACACCCCTATACCCTTCAACAATATTCTGCAATGGATCACATCTCATACCCACGCTACTCAAGAACCTACAAACATTAAAACACATAGCCAATTACAGAACATCAAAACACTAACTGTCGAAGCTACACCAACACAATTAACATAGCACTCACATCTATTTTCACTTCATCACTAAAGCAGATTTCAACGCCTACATTCCATTCATAAAAAGTACCGCACAACATAAATTGCATATATGAATCCCACTCTCTTCATAAAAGCTAATCCTAGCTTCCAAGTCAGTGGGATTAGGCATGCCTCAGCAAGGCTTAATCAACTAATCTTCATAATTAAAATTATCATGTTTTTTTAGCATGTTGTTATCAATATTGCTATTATTCACTTAGCACTGAACACTGAAATCTTCGAAAAGATTCCATATTTGTTATCCGTATAACTGTAAATATCTTGAATGATAATAATAATCTTTCTGTGAAATGTATATTTATAAAAAATTGAATACACTGAGACACTAAACCCCTGTAGTGAGGAAAAAAATCTAACAGCTATAATACAGCAGCTCTCAACTGTATATAAAACATATAATGTTTGCGAGATGATGATAAAGATGATTTTTTATAGCATTATGACTAGAAATATGTTTACACATATGTGCAGTGTATAAATTGTAATAGCACGTATGAATTATGAAGATTAAATAACTATTCTTTAATTATGGTAATAATAATCCTCCTTATACTCAGGCCTAGTGGCCTGCTACGTTCATATTAGGCATGGCCTATTACGATTTGTCCTCTGTCTGTAGATACGTGTGTTCACGGGACTGGTTTGCCTGTTCTGAGAGACGAAAAACCCAGAGGAAAAAACCCCTACCTCCGTATGATACCAGTTAACTCACCGAAGAAGATAGATACCAGTAACCTGTGGAGTACCACAGGGAGCTGTACTCTCCCCAACTCTATTCAACGTTTACACGCACGATATTAATCAGCTACCACTCAAAGGTAAGATATTCCAATACGCAGACGATACAACAATAATATCCATCCATAATAACGCAAGCATAGCCCAAACAAATATGCAACATGACATAAATCTGATCATAGACTGGCTCACGAAAAACTCCATACACCTAAACTCAGAAAACACAAAATTATTGATATTCAGAAATCCACTGACTCGACCAGTTGATAACAAATATATAACCATCCAACATCCACTTTCCAACATAAAAAACACACAGAACAGCAAAACCACTACAGTCACTCAGGTTGAAACAATACGATACCTTGGAATTTACTTCGATGCAGATATGAACTGGAATAGCCACATAAACCATCTACACAACAAACTCCGAACAATAAATGGCAAACTCTACAGGTTACAAGACATAGTTCCCATACGCCTAAAAACACTAATATACAAAGCACTATGCCAAAATATACTAAGATACGCTATAACAACGTATGCTTTCTGTGCACCCTACAAATTAAATAGATTAATGTCGCTACAGTACAAAATGATAAAACTGATCTTTTGGGAACAAAGAGAAAATAACGACCTTATTGTTTTTTTTTGTACATTGCCATGTCAGAATTGTATACCATTGCAATGTCAGAATTGTATGTTATCACAAAATACTGACAGCAATACATTTATGTCACTATGCAGCTTTGCTAAAACATTATTTCGATGCCAATTACAGGACAGTCAGAAATACATACCGTATAACAAGACCTCAGACAACTAATTATATCACATATAAATACAATAATCACTACGGAAAGGCTACGCGAAACTTCTACATCCCAGACATGATAAACAAATTACCTTTTGAATACAGAAACCTTACAAACTACAATAGCCTGAAAGAGCTCTTAGGACGTACTATGAACAAGAAACACACTCAAAATACCATACAAACTTAATGAAACACAATATAATGAAACACAGTGACGCATCAATACATTCCAAGTGTGTGTGTGTGTGTGTGTGTGTGTGTGTGTGTGTGTGTGTGTGTGTGTGTGTGTGTGTGTGTGTGTGTGTGTGTGTGTGTGTGTGTGTGTGTGTGTGTGTGCGTGCGTGTGCGTGTGCGTGTGTGTGTGTGTGTGTGTGTGTGTGTGTGTGCGTGTGCGTGCGTGCGTGCGTGCGTGCGTGCGTGCGTGTGCGTGCGTGCGTGCGTGCGTGTGTGTGTACGTGTGCGTGTGCGGGCGCGGGTGCGCGAATTTCTCAATCATAGATTTCGTAGCTTCCCAACACAGCAAAAAAAAAAAAATAAATAATAACCAACTGGTGTCATTCTCAGATAAGCTTACATATAAGCTTCGAGGATGAAAGCAGAGAAATTAGTTCTCATCCAAGACAAAAAAAAATTATGTATCATATGTAACCAAATGCATGTAATGTACGTATCACATGTAAACCGATATATGTATGTATGTATTCTATGTAAACAAATGTATGTAATGTAAGTATCATATGTAAACAAATGTAAGTAATGTATCATATGCAATCAAATGTATGTAATAACTGTAACAAAAGTATGCAATATAGAGTGATTATATCCATTGATATTGTATATATAGAGCGCAAAATTGCAAAGAAACATCTGTAATAATCATCATTATGAATATTATAATAATATCCGTTGTAAACAGTTATTGTTATTATTATTATTAAAAAAACTTTATGTACGAGAAAGTATTTGTTATGCATAATTATCTTCATATAATGCATCCAATTTATCTGAGAAATAATAAAATGTTAAAAAAAATTGGACTTAGCAATGAAACTTTGGTATCGTGGTGTTACAAAAAGTGTAATTATTTTTGAAGACCAATAAGATTATTATTGTTATTAAAAAAAAACTCATTATTATTCGTTTACATATATCAATTCTACTTATTGTAACAAACGTTTGTATTATAGTCTTGATTTTTGTTTATCTACTTTTGTGTACATGCAGTTTCTTTAAAAGATAATAAATATTAAAAATGATTATTATTCTTATTATTTAATATATTCATGTAGTCTCAGGATTCATCGTGGGACATTACTAAACCACCTCTTACAATTGTTTCCTATTATAAACCTCACAAATGCATTTTTATTTATTAATTTCTTGTGTTGTTTGCGTGGTTTGCCTATTTTATCATATTAGGATTTTAGTCAATGTTAGTGACTGTGTACACGTTTTTTTTTTTTCAATTTAGAGCTAAGTGCAATAACATCACTCGTTTATAGATCATTTTTTGAATAAAAATATTTAAGTTATGTTTCGTATGTTTTGTCAAGTAATTATGTTAAATCCAACATTTACCAAACAGCTATAACGATCGATCACAGTGATAGAAAGAAGGTAGATTCAGAAACATTATATTTTTCTAAATTTTATTAACTGATATATGCCGAAGAAATATCAATTAATATATAATTATCTTTTGTATTTTGCATGACGTTACTGATTCTATAGCATTATTTAAAAATTATGTAAGTTACAGTTTTTCAAAATCGAGTTATACGAGCCACTTTTTCTTTCTGTGATGCATATTTATACTTATTACAATTTATACATTATTGTACAGTAAATAAATATATTCTATTATAGTCCATTATTATCCTTTTCTCTTCTTGGACGTCGACAAAATCGAAGGGTTCACTAACATAAATATATCTAAAGAATACAAAACATATAATCTGTTCAAAATGACATTTTTTGAAAAAAGACAATAAATAAACAAATAAAAGGAACTAGATATGATTGTGTGTGGTGAAGAACAGAGCAAAATGCAAATGCTATTGCTTTTTTTTTGGATGTGGAGCAAGGATGAGAACCACTTTAAACACAAACATTTTATATTTAATAAAATTATAAAACTAATGAAACTCTTAAATATTTAATAATTTTAAATGCATTTAAAATATTATAAAACAAACGAGTTTTAATGATATGTCTTGTCAATTAATTTGTAAACACCAGCAGTTTTTTTTATTTATTTATTTATTTTAATTTTAGCGATGTGTAGTGTCGTGTGTTTAACCACACAACAAGAGTATATTGTGTGTATGTATGATTAATTGTATCACTAACTAATTCAGGGCATTAATAGATGCTAATGAGACTTACATAAGAGCCAGGTAAGACTTAAGATTTTAAACCTCATTTTGAAGAGAAGTCTAAATAGATTCAGTATTAGGTATTTCTATTCTTCAGATAGCTTCTTCTTACATCTGACTTTGTTATTACTTTCATGCCTTAAAATTGAATATATTACAAAGAAAGAAAGAGAGATAGAGAGATAACACATATAACTATTTTTTTTCTTTTAAAATGTTTCAAAAATTTCTAAATTTGTATTCATTCTGCAGACTTGTATTCATTCTGTATTCATTCTGCAGACTTGTATTCATTCTGTATTCATTCTGTTAAGACATTAGAGATAACTGTTCATTTCAACTTTGTTGTTTAATTACTGTTCATTGATATGTGACATTGTTATGTATGAAGAATAATATGAACAAGTAATATTAATTTTAACTGTTTGATAATCTAAGTGTTAATTATTCTCTTTTACTGCCAGATAGATTCAAAGATGAAACTATAAAATGGATCGAGTCTTATCCTGTAAATGTGAGTGATTTCTGAAGAATATCTTTTATGATGTAAGACGAAATAAATATATAAATATAATGTAAGACGAAATGAATATATATATATATATATTCATTTTTTATATAAACTGACTAAAAATCCGAGAATTATAACAAATTGAGATTTATTTGATACGCAACATGTTTCGTCGGGATCGACTTCATCAGTCGACATATATATATATATATATATATATATATATATATATATATATATATATATATATATATATATATATATATATATATATATATATATATATATATATATATATATATATATATGAGACTTACATAAGAGCCAGGTAAGACTTAAGATTTTAAACCTCATTTTGAAGAGAAGTCTAAATAGATTCAGTATTAGGTATTTCTATTCTTCAGATAACTTCTTCCTTTATCTCTTTCTATTTCTTTTAGTTATCTCTTTCTTTTTTGCTATGCCGACAAATTTTCTATTGGATTAATGTCGGGAGAGTTACCTGGCCACTGAAGCAATCGGATGTTGTGATTTTTTGAGGAATTCTTTCACTTTGTTTGAAGTTTTGCATGGAGAGAGAGAGAGAGAGAGAGAGAGAGAGATCCTAGAGAAATACAAAGAAGACGAGTTCTTTGTATTTCTGGATCTGTGGGACCACTATTTTCTCCAATATTTTTATGTATTGGGCACTTTTTTTGGCCTCACGGGCTCACTTTAGTGAGTACGGGCATGGCAAACCCGAGATACCTGATGCTGGACCATCCCTTACTTCATGTAATATACGTCTGTTATATTATCTGTAGACTGGTTCCTCCCCTTGTTTCTTTCCTTCTTTCTTTTCTTCTTACTCCTTTCCCCCAATGCTATTAGAGTAATCGAGGGCTAGGGGTCAATCTTTCTTATTTTGCTATTTCATCTTATGTGGAAAGAGCCTCTGCAACCCTACCACTTTCTTCTTGCAGTGACTTCACTCCAAAATGTTAATATCGTTGTGCCTTATAACGCATCCCATGCTGCATGCAGAAAAACGCGTTCAGGGCTTAGGCAGAGGGTCCTGTTCGAGAAGTATATCAGAGTCTCCATCAAAAGTCAGTGATACTGTGAATAAGCATCACAGAAGGTATAAGATTAATCTAAGAAAGGAATTTTACATAGGCACATGGAATGTCCGGGGTCTACAGATGGGTACTCTTGAGATTGTCTGTAAAGAGATGGATGGGTATAAAATTGACATCCTGGGAATCACAGAGACCAGATGGAATGGAGACGGTCACTTCAAAAGACAAGATGGTGAGCTAGTTATTTACTCAGGTGGTGACTCAAAGCATCATGCGTAGCAGTGATACTGAAGAAAGCTCAGGCAAGAAGCCTTTTTGGTTATAACCCCATTAACGATAGGACACTTTCTATTAGACTTAAGGCTTAGCCTACTAATGTATCAGTTGTGGTAGTTTATGCACCCCCACAAATAGGCCTGAATAAGAGAGTGAAGAATTCTATGAAAACTTACAAACTCTTTTGGACTGCCTACCAAGGAGAGACATACTTTACATATTAGTGGGACTTAAATGCAAAAGTGGGAAAGAGTATGAGAGTTAGGCGGGAGTGAGGCATGGTTGGTTTGGGTGAACGTAACACCCGTGATGAAAGAATGTTGAAATTTGCCCGTGCTAACAGATCAGTTATTACCAATACCTCCTTCCAGAAATATCCACGACGGACCTATACTTGGACATCTAACATTGATAGGTTAAGGCACCAGATTGATTACATCCTGGCTTTCCAGCGGTGGAAAACAAGCATCTCTGATGTACATACTTGTCCTGGAGCAGATTGTGGTACAGACCATAAGCTAGTAAGAGCAAAAGTAGGATGAAGACTCTGAAAACTTCCAGGTCAGGCACATCCCACTAGATTGGATGTTTAGAGTAATTCCCAGTGGATTCACAGAAAAAACATTAACTCAGTTGGATGATGTTTTGGAGACGAGTGAACAGAACTCACCAGAAATTCTTTGGGAAGGAGTCAAGGTGATAACACAGGATACAGTGAAGAAGTATCTCGGTCCAATAAGAAGATCAAGAGACCCATATGGGAACTAATCAAAACATGGCGGTTGGAAAAACAAAGAGACAGGGACTGAAGAATACAAGAGATAACATAGAGAAGTCAGAAGAGCCACCAAGCAGGACAAGGAAAAGTTCTATACTAATAAATGTAAAGAGATAGAGTTCCAAATGAGAAGGCACAATTATAAAAGGATGTTTTATTTAGTTTGTGACTTAAAGCACAAGTTTAAGTCTAAATTGAATGGCATCAAAAGACAGGAATGGATCATCACTAACAGAAGAGTTGGGAATCAAAAACAGATGGAAAGAATACTGTGAGGAACTGTACAGCAGAGTGGATAAAGAAAATGTGGAGTCTTCTCACCAGGAAAATTTCGTTTTGGAATCTCCTCCACTTAGGCATGAAGTTGAAAGAGCAGTTGAGCAGCTTAACAGCAATAAGGCCCCAGGTGCAGATGAAATCCCAGTAGAGTTAATTAAGGCCACGGGGAACTGAGGGATAAGAGTGTTTCATAGATTGATTAAAAGGATATGGGAGACAGGATCATGGCCTAGAGACTGGAAGCAGTCGGTTTTCATACTACTACATAAGAAAGGTGATATGAAGGCGTTCAAGAATTAGAGAACTATTAGTTTGATATCTCATGTAAGCAAAATTTTATTGAAGATCATGCTAAATAGGATTGAGGCCAAACTTGAGGCAGAGATGCCCGAGGAACAAGCAGGTTTTACGAAAGGTAACGGCACCAGAAATCAGATCCTTTGCCTTAGACAGATCATAGAAAAATATAAAGAATTCAGACTCCCTCTGGTAATACATTTCTTATACTACTCTAAAGCTTTTGACTGTTGAGCATGTGAAACTGTGGGGCGTAATGAAAAAAATGGGTTTTCCTCAACACACCATCAGGTTGATAGCTAACTTGTATAAGGAGCAAGAAGTCATGGTAAGAACAGGTGTTGGGTTGACTGACTGGCTTCAAGTGGAAAAGGAGTTAGGCAAGGATGTTTACTTTCTCCTGGCTTGTTTAGTATATATGTGGAGGACATCTTGCGTGAAGCATTGGATGCGCTCAGGACAGGAATTAAGATAGGAGGTAGATTGATCAGTAATCTGAGGTATGCTGATGATACAGTACTCCTTTAATGACATGGAAGAACTAGGACTAATTCTTGAAAAAGTTAACAAGATCAGTAATAACAGAGGACTTCAACGCAATCCTAGCAAGACAAAGATTATGCTTCTCAAAGGAAAAAGAAACAGAGAAGCTCTTGAGAAACAAGTGTACCTTAGCGGAGAAAGAATTGAGGAAGTCAGCAAGTTTGAGTGCCTGGGATCCATTATTAATGTGAAGAATTGCTGTTCAGAAGACGTCAGAAAAAGGTTATGAATGGCTAAAACAACAGTCAGAGACCTGTCTAAAATCTGGAAGGATGGATCTATCTCCATGGGAACAAAGTTGAGGATTTTGAATGAAGTTTTTCCAACAGCACTTATGGATGTGAGACCTGGAACCCAAAGAAGTCAGATAAGAAACGGATATCTGCTTTTGAGATGTGGTGTTACAGAAGGCTGTTGAGGATAGCATATACTGAAAGGCGTACAAATGAATGGGTGTTAGAAAAGATTAGTAGAACTTTAAGGCTCCTTAAGGATATTGACAGAAGAAAGTTAAAATCTTTTGGACACATTGAAAGGATGGAGGGGGACTTCTCAGAACAGTAATAGAAGGAAAAGTTCCTTCTCTCTATCTCTCTCTGTTCAGTTACTGCATTTGAAAAAAGAAATTCAGTTGAAGTTTTCAACATTAATATTTCCAAGAATGATGACTTCATTCTTAGGGAAGTTGTACTGAAGCAAAATCATGAGAGATTTTTTAGCAAAAGAAGATCAAATAGAGATAAACGTAAAAGTAGGGAAGTATCTGACATAATACTTCAGATCGTACATATTCACATATGCCACCTTCGATACTCAAAGAGTAGAAAAAATAAAAATAAAATAAACGGAGTTTGCAATATAAGGTGTTTAGAAACAACTGATATCCAAAAACTATTTTAATTGCAGTTACAGACAGAATGGGATTTGTGTCTTGGAAGGTAGAGAAGACACTCTCTGTTTTTACTAGCAGATGGATTATTTAAACGCATATGTCTGAGTAATTTTGTTTTATTATTTACCCTTAATCTAAGTTCATTTCTACTATCAGCCTTTTCTAGGCTATATATATTTTTTCTTCCTATTATTATTCCATATGACATTTTCACCTCACGTTATAAAGTTTATTTCATCACATTCACACTTTCTTAGTTCTTTTTAAGATAACTTACGCATGTTTAAATTAATACGAGTGTCTCTTTCTTCCCAACACACTTGTTATTCTAATAACGATTTTTTTGGTGTGTTTTGAGAAAAGTTTTCTGTTTCATTACCGATTGTGTGTGTGTGTGTGTGTGTGTGTGTGTGTGTGTGTGTGTGTGTGTGTGTGTGTGTGTGTGTGTGTGTGTGTGTGTGTGTGTGTGTGTGTGTGTGTGTGTGTGTGTGTGTGTGTGTGTGTGTGTGTGTGTGTGTGTGTGTGTGTGTGTGTGTGTGTGTTAACATCCCTTTAACAAAAATTTAAAACAATCGTCAGACTGTTTTGAATTTTTCGTTTTTTCATCAGAAGTTAGGCAGAAAAACCTTACAAGGAAAGAGCACTCCCGAAAGTATCATCAAAAGGCACTAATAAAAATCAAATACGAGGATTGTGCTCTCGACCTCGACCATAGATGTAACACTATCCGGAAGATTGTTTTTTTTTGTCTGAGTTGGTATATCTGTCATACGCATCCATGTGAAATTCTCAGTCAGTCTATCAAGTAGTCTATTTGTTTTATACAGCTGTCTGAAGCAAAAGTGTTGTCTGTATTCCTTGAAATGAATAAAATTGAGTATCGTGCGGTTATAAAATTCTTTGTAAAAGAAGGTCTAACGCCAAAAGAAATTCATTCGAAGTTCATAAAAGTTTATGGGCAGTCTTCTCCTTCGTTTTCTATAATTAAGAAATGGGCTGCCGAGTTTAAACGTGGCCGTACCAACCTTGAAGATGATCCACGTGAAGGACGTCCAAAAAGTGTAACAACCACAAATCATCGATCAAATGCACGATATGATATTGGATGACCGGCAAGTCAAAGTGCGTGAAATTACTGAGACTATAGGCATTTCAAAAGAACGTGTAGGATATATTTTACATAAAAAATTGAATATGAAAAAGCTTTGCGCGAGATAAGTGTCGCGCTTGCTCACAGCAGATCAAAAACTCAATCGCATGAAAATCTCTGAACAGTGCTTGGAGCGTTTTAACAAGAATAACACTGATTTTATGCGTCGATTTATTTCTATGGATGGACTTGGATTCACCATTACACATCAGAATCCAAGCAGCAATCAAAAAAGTGGACAGAAACCGGTTGTTCAGCTCCAAAGAAGATAAAGCCGGTTCTATCAGCAGGAAAGGTCATGGCATCAGTGTTTTGGGATGCTAAAGGCATTTTTTTAGTTGATTATCTTGAAAAGGGTAAAGCAATAACAGGGGAATATTATTCCGATCTTTTAACCAGACTGGACGAAAACATTCGTGAGAAAATACCTGGTTTGCAGAAGAAAAAAAATCATCTTTTATCAGGACAATGTACCTGCTCACAAAGGTGTTTAGGCAATGGGAAAATTAAGGGATCTGTATTATGAATTGTTCGAATATCCACCCTATTCCCCAGATTTGGCTCCCTCTGACTTCTGTCTCTTCCCAAAACTAATACTAAAACTAAAACTAAAACTAATGCGTTTTTCTTCGAATCAAGAGATGATTGCAGCTGTAGAGGAGTATTTTGCAGATCTTACTGAGAACCACTACAGGAACGGGATAATGGCGCTGGAGCATCTCTGGAATAAATGTATTAGTCTTAAGGGAGATTATGCTGAAAACTAAAAATAACTTTGAAATTATAAGTTCTTTTTTTCATTGTTAGGCCGAGAACATTTCAGACCACCCTCGTATATGAGCATTGGGGCAGATGTTTTCCAAGTATTGCAATACGGAAGCAACTGAGATACAAAAATTGCGTTCTAATAATTTTCAAACTTTTTCTTTCAAATTTAATTATTTGGCTATAAAATAATAATTAATTAATAATAATATTTTTATCATTAACAACAAATTTGAAATTATTTTTGTATAATATTTTTTTCTACATGCACCTACTATTAATTCATTTCTTAAATGAATTACTACTAGTAATTCATTTAAGAAAAATACATCTTTAGGAAATGGAATAGTTTCTCGTGTAATCAGACTTATGTTTTTGTTTATTTAATTCATTTGAGTCATTTTACTTTATTTATGGTTGTCATTGGTATATTAGTTGGATTTTTGTAATATAATATCTGCCGAACAGGACAATGTTGAGAAGTAGAATGTCAATATCGACCAATACTGAATTGTTTTTTCCTGTATTCTGAAAATGTGAATCTGTTTCGTTCGATGAATGAGACAAACACATCAAAGAATAAAAGTTGTCCGTTTTCTTCAATTCCTACTGTAAAACTAAATTTTTGAATTTATGCTGTTCAAAAAATTGTTGAAAATATGGAGTATTTCTTTGGAGCCTAGTCAGGCGCGGAAACTATTATCGACAATAATTTAGCGATATTTGTAATTCACTGGTTCATCTTTTCAATATATTCAATATACACATTACTAGGTGAAGGTGAAATTGATAAACCAATGACTACACGCTTTTGCTTATACTAATTATCTTCTACCTGGAAGATTTTGTTGCCTAAAGACATCGTGTGAAAACAGTGATGGTTTGGTGGACGGAATTCTTCTAGTAAGAATAACATTTGTTTTCTGAGCACATTGATGATAAGACTTATTATGTATGTCTAAAACTTCATAATGTAGTTGCAGGACCCAAAATCGTATCGTTTACGTTGTTAATAAAATCTTTTGAGTTCTTGATGTGAGAAATTGTTTTACCGACATCGAAACACATATTCCTTTGTCTCACGAATCCTTGAGCATCCAAAATCCGTAAAGAGGCTATCCCATTACCTTCAATTATAGATGCGTGGCATTCTCCAACATATAATCTAAATAGTTGACAGAACATAGAATACTTCATGTCGGTAAAACGATCTCTCGCATCAAGAAATCAAAAGATTTCATTATCAACAAAACAAAATATATCCGAATAATTTTTATTTCTAAAGTTTTCTTGAATTTTCCAAACTTTACTTGAGAAATAAAAGAATATTTGTCTTCACAGATATTAAAAGTAATAAAGAACTGTGCAACGAAATTTCATCCTAACGTCGGCGATGATTTGAAAAAACTTCCAAATGAATACTGCAAACAAAAGAAGAGAAGCAAGGTAATTATAACACATATCATTATTAACTGATTTAAAAACAAAAAAAAAATTGCTTATAAAGCAGCGAAGCGCTGCTTATTATAAACAGAAATCAACTTTTTGCTTGTCTAAAATTTCTAGATTTATTTATTTGTTGTTTTAAGGATACTTGCGACATAAGACTGAATGATATAATCACGTAATCACAAGAAAGATATTTATTTAACCAAATATTTCGGTCTGGAAATAGCAGACCATCGTCG
This sequence comes from Typopeltis vanoorti, assembly GCF_054136105.1. Lineage (NCBI taxonomy): Eukaryota > Metazoa > Arthropoda > Arachnida > Uropygi > Thelyphonidae > Typopeltis > Typopeltis vanoorti. Next base: position 87,094,907 of record NC_143553.1, read on the forward strand.
GTGGTATTACAAGAACAGTTTAAAAAATATACAAGCTAGAATAAGTATTCTAGTATTCTAGCTTGTATATTTTTTTTAAACTGTTCTTGTAATACCACCGACGATGGTCTGCTATTTCCAGACCGAAATATTTGGTTAAATAAATATCTTTCTTGTGATTACGTGATTATATCATTTAGATTTATTTATTTTTTTTAATTTTACAGCAGCTATTAAGACATTTAATGAAGTAAAAATGTTTACTAGATTAAATGCTCGAGAAGTAAATGAATAAATAATCTACAGTATTATTAGTCCGCTAAAGGCAATGTTTTCTTTAGGTAATATTTTAGCCAACCAACTCAGTTTTTGCAACACAACAAAGACAGCTGTTGTGTTGCAAAAACTGAAACTGTATCAGTTTCAGTTTTTTCAGTTTTTCAGAATGGTCCTCTCTGTTATCTTTAACAGAGAGGATCATTCTTTGCTAGACTTTAAGAAATCTGTGAATGCGCTGAACAATGACTGCGAAAAATTCGTAGCTTCGGTCCTTGAATCATGGATTTTTTGTTTGTTCAAAAAAAGATGTAGATTAGATCCCCTCAATGACACCAGGAACATTCGTAGAACTTTTCAGTTGAAGTTAAAACTTTCAAATTTTCATGCCTACAACGAAATGTGGACGTAAATTTATTGCCAGCATACTCATGGATTATATTACACAAAACACGTGTTATAAATTTCGTATGAATTAAGTTGCAATACGTTTTTGGCAAAAGTTACAAATTGCCTAAGGACGTAGTTAAGGAATTATGCTTACTGAAAAGTGTGTGGAGAGATATAAGTATGGAATATGTCCACCTTGAACTGCAATACAGCTCTCGCCATCTCGTACCATTGCTTAGCACCAAGCGATTCAGGAGGTCTCGAGGCAAAGTGGCTCACTTCTCTTTCAGATTCAGAGCAAGGATAAAGACACCTTGCTTTTTTTTTTTCTGGAGGGGAATTTAGAGTAATGCTTCTCTCTCTCTCTCTCTCTCTCTCTCTCTCTCTAGTGTTTCTTCCCAAACATGTTTTATGAGGTTGATATCTCGGGAGCGGGCTGGTCACGCGATTCGATTAATATCTTCGGTCTACAGAAGTATCTCCACTTCTAGTGTACGATGTGGTGTGGTGTGGCACTCATCCATAAAAATGAATTCTTCGACTATAGCACGACGGAACAATCGAAATGACGTTGAAGAACTTCGTTGCAATATCGTTCTCCAGTCAGTCGCTTTTTCTAGCACCTGTAGTTCGGCGCGTCCATTAAGCATAATGCCTCACTACACCATGACTCTAGCCCCATCTCCATCCTTTTCAAGGGCATTCTCACGATGGTAAGCAGCACCACTTTCACTCCGGATCAAGTGTCATCTAGAATCGGCGGAAAGACTAAACTGGCTCCTATCGGTAAAGAGTACATTAGCCCATTGGTGTCTTGTCCAATTTTTATGGATACAACACTACTGAAAACGTGCTCTACAATGAGCTGTGGATAAAGCGATGCAGACTAACTATCGGGCGTATAGGTCTATTTGTCACAGAGACGTCTTGCCACAGTTTGTCGAGATATCCGCTTACCTGTGCTTGAATGGAACCCAGTTAGTCGGCTCCATTCAAGCACAGGTAAGCTGACATGCAAGCTGACATGTCGTGGTGCGTCGAAGAGATTTTTCTAAAATCTCTTCAGCCAGTAATAAAAAATAGTTAAAAAATGACCGAATTGAGAATTATGACGGTGTGCGGGAAAATATACTGAATTTTCAATACCACGTGAGCCCTAAGGCGATACAAACTCAGCGACGAGATTGACTCTACACTCATTAGACTTGCATAATCGATCTTTGACTGTGCGTGCCTTGCTTGAAGTGTTTCAATAGGAATTGGGGAAAATGCAATAGTAGCACTTCGCGAGTACAAACGTTTACTTGACCCCGGAAGAACAGCTATTAACCTATACAAATCCGGCCATCCTTCGAGTACTGCTCTCACATCTAGGGAGGTTCTCCCTAAGAACTCCCTAAAAATACTCCAAGCAATACAAAAGGGAGCAGTCAGACTAATTATCGACTCATCTCTTACCAAATCACTCCAACCATTCTCGAACCGGCGTCTAGTATCTACTGCGTGCATTTTCTATAAATATTTGCATGTCAAATGTTCATCAGAACTATCCTCAGTAATTCCTTCACTTTCTACCAAATCCATTGAAATACATGCAGCTGCCACCAAACATCCCTTCACCAATCAAACTGTCTACTCATAGAACGAGTTTCTCTTCCTCCTTCATTTCTATTGATGGTGTATTGTGAAACAGCCTTCCCTCCCATGCATTTCAGAAGGAATACAACGTGCAGGTCTTCAATTCAAACTGAATGTTTATAAAATTTAAATGTTATTAATACTGGTTTATAGAAATAACAAATGTATGTAATTTTCAACCTATTATTAATTATCATGGATTAAGATACTAATGACGCATCAACGAATGTGTAATTGATTATGCAATATGGCTCTGCTGAAAGAGTTAGGCAATCTGAAAACGATTGCCTAAGTCTTTAATTTGATTCAAAGCACCCTTCAACCCCTGCCCCTAATAAGTAAGGTGGTACTCTCTCATACCGGGCGATGAAATTGATCGCCCATCTAAACTCATTCACAAATATTTACGTCCTTAATTCGACCAATGTGATACTCAACACATTGTGTCTGCAATATTCACTTGCAACATGTACATTTAACTGAAATGTACTTTATTTATTTTACAGTTTCCTGAATGCTCAGTGGATGAGGTAGAAAAGGCTCGTGTAAGTATTTTTAAAATAATTTTTTTTTTGTTGATTACAGTAACTATCTCATTAAGTCAGGCGTTCCTCTGCAAAACCATCTTTAGGTGGTTTTGCAGAGGAACAACAAAAAACATGTAAAACGTTTAGTGTGTGTGTGTGTGTGTGTGTGTGTGTGTGTGTGTGTGTGTGTGTGTGTGTGTGTGTGTGTGTGTGTGTGTGTGTGTGGAAACTTTGAGGTTTCAGTCTGTGCTTGAATCTACTAGAAATACGGTATTGCGCAAAAAATATTGAATTTTAGCCGTACTACATATATGTATTTATGTACTTATTTATCTATATATACATATCTATTCACTATTCACTACGTTTTTTCCCCCGCCATACTGTAGATTAAGCTGTATTCAGTTATACAAAGATGTCTAAGGCTATGATAATTTTATTAAGTGTGTCATGTTTTAGCCACTTTTTTTTGTTTATTTCATTAACAGAAAAAAATAACCAAGAAACAAGAGAAAGAAGCTTATGAAGCAGCCAGGGTAAGTCGTATATTTACAAAAATTCAATTAGTATTAAGGGTAGCATAATAATGTTATGCATCATATACTGCATACATATTCTTTAGTTAGATGGACGTGTTTGGTCATGGTGACTGCAGGAGAATGTCAATTTCTGAGTGCATCTCTCCATCTGTTTATAGTGGTCTCAGTTATATTATGGGGATGGCAATAATTTGATTAAACCATACATTGTTCTGAAGTGAACATCAGAGTTCTGATTTGTATGTTGGAATTTATTTATTATCATTTGAAATGTTCATATTGTTGTCCATCGTAGGCTCGCACAGCTATCCATTTTCCATTTTTTTCTAAAATATAAAATCTTTCTCCGAAGAAAACATGAATATTATTAAAGGGCTTTTCTCATGCCTCGCAGTATGTCTGCGCGCAACTTCGAACACTTGAGAGAACTTAAGATGAAATCAGAAAATCCTTTGTCCACAAAAAATGTGAGCAGACTGAAATTAAAACTTAAAATTAATAAGGGAAATCAGAAGTTTATGTGAGGGTATATTATTATTTATAAATTATATTCAAGAATTCAATCCACGAATTCAAGATTCATGTGTTGGTCATTATTATGATCATTATTGAAAGTTTATATGAAAAGAAATAAATATAAACAATTAATATATATTCTGGTTGTTTCTCTTGCAGCAAAGGGGTATGAGTATTCTTTCAAAAGTATCTAAAGTGTTTGAAAAAGAACATGAGCTCAATGAAAATACCGGTGAAGTAGTGAAGAAAAATCCAGGTGGAGACAGAGATGATGAAGGGGAAGATGAATTAATTGGAAAGGATGATGAATATGATGACGGTGAAGCCGCTGGAAAGGATAATGATGAAGACGACGATGATGGTAAGTACGAAGAACACGTCGACGATACAAATAAAGCACCTGCTCAGGAGGTGGAAGAAGATGACGACGACGACGATGAGGCTGATGATGACGAAGAGGATGTTGATGATGATGAGTATGGTAATGATGAGGATGATGATTATGGTGGTGGTGATGATGATGGTGATGATGAAGATGAAGATGTTGATGAGGTAGATAAACGTGATGCAGCATCTAATGCAAAGCCTGGTAATAAAATGAATCAAGAAGCTCATAAAGACGGCAAACAGAAGAAGAAGAAGAAGGATAATGATGGAAGTCGTGCGAAGGCCAATTAGTTAAAAGCTTGTGGCGAAGATTTAAATCCAAGTGGATGATAATTATATATGCAAAGATAAAGGCTAGTAACAAATCATCTGAAATGTATCGCGTGTTTATTTTTATTTTCAGTATACTCTGCATGAAGAGTATGTATATTTGTTAAATATTCTTTAAAATAAGAATTAATTTACATATCTCAGATCATTGTGATTATGCAGTATATGGGATATGTGGAAATGATGCAAAGAAGTCTTTATAATGTCAGCATTAAAATGTAGACTAACATTTTAACTCTCACATAAGGAGGAAAACAGCTTAGAATACACTAAACCTATTCCTTTGAAATCAGTGTATTCTTTTTGTATATCAATTATTCTTTTAATTTCTGCTGCTGTTGTTATTGTTATAGATTTATAGAGTACTGTTAATATTTGCAATTTTAGATGTCTATACAATATAACATTATGTTTTATTTTATCGGTTCAAGAACTATTTGTGAATTTTTATTCTATTGATATTTTCTTACATAAAATCGCAAAAAGTTTGAAGAATTTTTCGCGATAAACATTACAAATTAACAGCTCATCTTTGCCCTTTTTTATTTTTTGATGATGATGATGATTGATAATATTTTAATGCACTTAGGACAAAACTCGTATGATCACCAGATGTAATTTTACGCTATTAATTCATATTTCCAGATGTAGAACTTGCAATATCTTGCAATTGTATTAATCTTTTGATGTCTCCTAATAAAACCAACGTAATGAATTTGAAAAGTTGGTCTTTCTTAAAAGACCATAGACACTTCTTAAACTTTTCTGGATCTTCACTGTTTTCCAGTGCAGGCATTTTTTACTGATGATGAAAAAAAATATGTACATGAGGCATGGAAAAGGTGTTTGGAAAAATGACATTCATTCTCATTTCTCCATAGAAGGAACACACGCACGCACGCACACACACACACACACACACACACACACACACACACACACACACACACACACACACACACACACACACACACACACACACACACACACACACACACACACACACACACACACACACATCAATCTATCCCCATTTAATTAATTAATTCAATAATCTTAGAACGTTTTAAAGTTATTTGACTATGAACTTTATTTCCAGTATACTTCTTTACTAGTACTCCAAAAGAAAAAATAATTGGTGATAATTGTGATTAGCATTGTGAATATCCATCTTACTTTATCTTTATATTCAAGAACATTGTTTATACATCTTATACATAAACATCAGTTTATTTAATATTAATGCTCTTTTAAGTGCCAGTTAAGCATATAGAAGATTTGTTTTATGCGATCTCATCAAATATAGCCGAGTTGACGCATTTCTGAAAAAATAAAATTAAAAGTTTATTAACATCAGTATATTTTTAAATTATTCATTCAAAATATTGAGATATAGTAATATAAAATATGTGGTAAATTTTAATAATTGATATTTGCATTACATTAGTACGTCATATTATTACCATCAATAGTAATATCGGCAATCTTTTAATTTAGTTTAATTAATAATAGTTTTAATCAAATCAATTATTAATTAATTAAATAATTTTATCGCTCGTAATCATCATATCTGAAGCTGTTAAAATTATCCAAATCTTATTTTGTTTGATTAAATTCCGAATAATTTAATTCATTCGATTCAATCCACTAACACCTTGATTTAATTTTAAAAATGAATATTTAAAATGTATTAGAATCTTCATTAATTCGGCATTCTCCCTTTCCATTTTAGTTTGTTTGTAATTTACTAACCGTATTAAAATAAGATAATGCAATTAGTATACTTAAAACTTAAATAAATTTTATAAGAAAGTAAACAAATGGTAATTTATTATGTTATGAATTTATACCATATTATTAAGGTAATTCCATAAAATTCTTGGTTTTCTTCTGTTTTATTTAAATTCATTTCTTTTTTAATACTTTATTCTTTTTCTTGATGATAATATCATTGGGAATCCTATATTTGCTATTGTTAGGTGTTATCCAGGTTTATTGTATTTTGAGTAGTATAGGCGTGCAAACTGTAAAGACCTTTTATTAATGTAGTTCTGGATAAGTATTTTAAGTTTACTGCAAATCAAATCATGCAATAGTCATTCAATTTTTTTAAAAAGTTTCGTGAATAATCTTGATTTTGAGAATTAGAAAATACGGCTGGGATACAGTGTGAAAAAGTATCATAGCAACCTAATAATTTTAACCTTATGCGCTATGCTATGATACGTAGCGACAGTTTCTGAAACTTTAGGTCTTTTTCTTGACTTCTTGACATCAGAAAAGTATTTCTAATATTGCTAATGAGAAGTCACACTCGCATTGGAATTCACTTTGAGATTTTTCATTAAAATTAAAATTTCATTTTATTCTTTCTTATTTAAAGTTATAATTATATAATATTAATAGCCAATAGACGCTATTGGCAAAATTTCAGTGACAACTCATTTTTGGAATACCAAAAATGAGTTGTCACTGAAATTATTTATGAAATTATTTATGAAATAATTTATCACTGAAATTATTTATGAAATTTCATTTTTGAAATTTCGGAATCACAGATCAACTGCTAAGATCATTAAAAGATTGCAAAAATAACAATCAGGAAGTTGACGCAAACTAATAGTAAAGGACAGAAAAGTGCTCAAATCAATTGTCTTCCACACTGCATCAGTGGACTCACTCATCCAGAACTTCAGGACAACCACAGCTATAGACCCAAAAACTGGGAATTTTCAGTCGATTTTTCAAATTTTCATCGTGCGAAACGAGAAAACTGGGCAAACAATAGACACGATTAACCGTGTTTTGGTCTGAATCAAAAATACTCTATCCAAACAACATTAATTCAATTTCAACAGAAGTGCCTGCTTTCATTCCTGATCATTTCAAAAGCTCGTGTTTAAATTGCGCAGTATACAACACCCGTTGTGATTGGATAGTTGATGTTGAGTCACAATTTACACTCTTCAAATCATTTGGCCCTGTCCTAGTTTGCAGGAAGTTGTTTACCAGAGTGTATTATATCATTTATTTATTGTGGGGGGGGGGGGAGACTCTTCATACTATATATGTTTTTAAGACGAAAGATATTGCACATTAAATAAATGCATTACAAATATGTGTGTATATTAGAGGTTGTTTATACACACACACACACACACACACACACACACACACACACACACACACACACACACACACACACACACACACACACACACACACACACACACACACACACACACACACACGAGAAGACAGAAGAAAGATTAGAGCTTACCTGTACGTTGTTGTATGTTTCCTTTCGTTCTTCGGTTATTTCCTAAGGTTAAAAAAATCACAAACAATAATCATAATATATATATATATATATATATATATATATATATACAGTATATATTAGGGTTACCAAGTAATATTATAAGCTTGGCTATTTAACTCCTAATCCCAAGTATGCAAACAAATAAGTTTGCGCCTGAAACATAGTTCAAGTCTAAAGATGGTACAACACAAGTCACCTGGTGTTGTACCATCTTTAGACTTGAACTATGTTTCAGGCGCAAACTTATTTGTTTGCATACTTGGGATTAGGAGTTAAATAGCCAAGCTTATAATATTACTTGCTAACCCTAATATACAATATCCCCAAGTTAAAAATAAATATATATATATATATATATGTCTGTGTGTTAAAGATACCAAACAATTTTATAAACTTGGTTTTTAATCCTTTTTCCCAAGTAAGCAAACAGACAAGTAAGTCCAGTTTGCGCATGATCATAGTTCAGGTCTGAGGCAACTTATGGTAAAGGTGGAGTAAACTCTGATCACTTTCCTTAGTATTTTTCCCCTATTGCAAAGCACATCCCCTTGCGGAAATGTATGATGCTATGCATTAAAGGCAAGGGCCACTACCCAGACCGTTTCGACCTTTATTGAGGTCTCGTCAGTGGGAGCCATACCCAATTACTAATTCAAATTACTAATTACCATTCCTCCGCAATGGGATGTGCTTTGCATTAGGGGAAAAATACAAAGGAAAGTGATCAGAGCTTACTCACGAGTTGCCTCAGACCTGAACTATGTTCAGGCGCAAACTTGACTTACTTGTCTGTGTAAGGATTAAAAGGATTAAACACCAAGTTTATAAAATTGATTGGTGACTTTAACATATAGTATACCAAGGTAAAAAATTTTCTCACTCTCTCTCTCTCTATATATATTATTATTATTATTTTAGTTATTTATTTACAGAAGATGAGCTAGTGAGTCAGTCTTATGCGGAGATTGAAAGTTTCTTAATATCCCCCAAAAGGAAACCAGTAAGTAAAGCATTCATTTAACTGACATAATGAACGGAGAACACGAACAAAAGCGTATTTCTCGGCAATTCGTATATAAATCTAAATAATCCAGCAAATTCTTTTTCTTCGTCATTGTATGGATTAAAGCTATACATCAATCCTAAGACAACACGCCATCTTGGCTGTTTCGGCTTTCAAAAGCCCATTGTAATCTTAACAAACTCTAAAGATTTATTCTTTTCTATTAGGTGCAAGAAGATATACCGCTGAGGTTCACTCATGTAAAATAAACTTTAAATATGAAATACACTGCTTGGAAAGAAGTCAATAGACACTATGGTGTCTATTGACTATGTGGAACAAACGGCCATGACTTTCATCCCCATTAAATGATCCAAAATTCCCATTTTTGGATAATTTATCCTGTAGGCATGTAATGAGGACCTGGAGTGTTGTGGGGCGGATGTTCCTCATCCGACGCTTCGGTTCATCCCACAGATGTTCAATAGGGTTGAGATCAGGGGTGTATGTTATGGAGCGACGTTATTCGTCGCTCCGTAACACAGATTTCCAAGCTTCCACTTCCCACTGTACAGCTCTTTGCACTACGACGCTGCATGTTGGTTCGGGTAACGTAGGGCTAGGGCTTGAAAATTGCGGTTCTACCATGGGAACCCATGTTGGGAGCGTCGGTTCTGAATGTTTTTGTGCGGATTCGTGTTTCAGTCGATGCCCGGAACTCTGCCTTCACCGTGTCTGCCGACGATTGGCGGTTTTTACATGTTATCCTTCGTAGCATCCTACGGTGACGTTTGGTGAGAGTGGTGGGTCGTTCCTGCGGGTAACACTTACAGCACTCTCTGCGCTTCCATCTCGGTATGGTATCATTGATCGTTGACCTGAGATGGCTCCAATTTGTCAACAACAAATTTGCCCAATAGATAGGCCTGCAACATGGCATCCTATCAAAACACCTATTTCAAATTCCGTCGGTTGTGGGGTTTCTTTCTCGCAGCCATTTCAACCGGACACACTCACGCTGATTTGTGGAATATGGAGAACCATATCCAGCAATTTATACCGGCTACAAACACGTGACTCTTTATCTTTAATTTTTTTCCAAGCAGTGTAGACAATGCGCTGTATTGAAAAGAGGATTTTAATCGTCATGAGGCTTTGCTTGATTATTTAAAAGAGACAACTGTTGGAAACAGCTATCGGATCAGTGAAACCTTAATGAAAAGCGCCTACCAAACACGAATATATATATTTCTGAGGAGAGTTCGTCAATTTTAAAGCAGAAGACTGTATTTTCGCGAGCTCTCGGTCATTTCAAAATTTTAAACCAACAGGCTATGTCATTTTAAGCTGGACTGACCTTTCAATTTAGAGATGTCAATCTCATCGTACAAAATAAACGAAGTGCTGTTGGCTCTTTTCATTTATCCATAAAACTGAATGCTTCCTACCTGTATCTTACCTCGTCTTTTAGACCAAATGTAAAACTTTCTACATCATATAAGCCCTGCTTTAAGTGGATAGTTGAGATATAATATGAATATCAGTAATATGGTATGAATTTTAAAAATTATGAATGCATAAAATTAATAAAATAGGAAAGGAATCTACTCGTATCTAATCCCAACATTAGAAACATAGCAAGAGAGAACAAGTTATTTTTTAAGTGGATAATCACAAACTCTACCTGTGGAGCAATACAACAGCACTATAGAACTGATGTTGAATAGAATGATACATTTAGTACTGGTTTATTCGTTCGTATGACAGAAATCGCATCGAAAGTAAAGAAATGTTGATATCTTTGAGACATTCGATGCAAAGAATATCGATTTGTTGAAAGAGGAGCTGTCTACTCCAGAATAAACAGTTAAACTTTTATTGTTTTGTTTAATTGAAGGATTTTCCATATTTATGCAATCCAAATTTTAAAAAAATTAAAAGAAGACTTACCAGTTTCATTACTTTATACATGAAACACATGTATACCTGAAAAAAAAATTAATTTAGTATTTTAAATATCCTACTATAATTCTATAAATTTTCTTTACTTTTTAAATGAATAATTTCGTTATTTGATGAGTATTTTTAACAAACTAAGTAAAATAATTACATCCAATTTACGATGGAAGAAAAGTATATTTTTGATCTGCATATATTTATGAAACAAAAATAGATATGAGAGATCGAAATATGCAAATATTATAAAATAGAAATTAGAAAAGCATAGCGTGTATTTTTTGTTTTACGATAATCGCCATTAAAGAGGTTTCTATATATTTACCTTTTCCCTGATTTCACACGTTTGTTTGCATATTTCAGTACATATCGTATCCATTTCGTTGGCGACATCGGGCATATATTTGGCTCCGCAGTCTTTTACAAATTGAACTGCCTGGAAAAAATCATTTATCAATAGGACATCTGCACACCGAGTGAGACCATGAATACATTTTTTCTGATTATTATTCAGTTTAATTATTAATATAATTTACTAACCTCATCTGGAAGAAGGGTGTCAGTGCAGTTTTTAGCTTTTTCGACTTTCACACTATCATTCACTAAATTGGGAAAAGAAAAAAATAATTTAGTAATCGATTCTCATTATATACTATACAAATATCGACAATAAAAATACTAACCAAATATAAAATTCATTCTCTCTGTTTAAACGGTGATGAGTCTCTTCAGCGCCATTTATTTCACTCAACTTTGTTTGCTTATTTATTTATTTATTATTATTTTTTGTAGCACATTTATTTCTTTACAAGGGACACTAGAGTTCTCTAGAATTATATGGTTAATCAACATCCCAGGATCCAGTTCACATTAGAAAAAGAAAATGACAACAGTCTACTCTTTCTAGACACTTTAACTACGTGTAATTAAATGATTTAGACAGATTTCTGGCATTCTCTGTTTGCAGAAAACCCACACTCACTGGGTTGATACATTCACAGTCACTCTCCCTTCCCGACAGTATAGAATTATTAAACCTTTATATAACATGGCTAAATTAATTAGTTCAGATAACAGTACCCTCTCCATAGAATTTGACCACCTTGACAACAGTTTCTTAGCCAATGGCTACAATTCCTACCATGTTCAAAAAATATTAAAAGCCCAAATCCACACATCCTCTCGCCCTCTCCAGAACAGAGACTACACCAAAGCTATCACTCTTCCATATATCCAAGGCACATCCCAAAAATTAACAAAAATCTTAAAGAAATACAACCTTTTAACCAATTACAGACCATATAAAAAATTAGCATCCCTTATCCGCTTTACCAAAAACCAGCCACAGTCGCTAGACTTACCAGGTGTTTACCAAGTCTCTTGTAGTTGTAAACTATTCTACTATGGCCAAACAGGCAGGGCAGCCAACATCAGAAGAAAGACACTCTATCGCAGCAAATATTAATACGAAAGACCTTTCCTTGAATCCACTTCTGTCCTAAGAAACTACTCTAACTCAACAAATTCATTGCACGAAGCAGCCACTAATTTGAGAAGCTCTCATCCTCCGCACTTCAGCGCAAGAGCCAAGGACTCTCAGTTCAGTCCCCTAGGGGGGGTACTATATAGGACTTTAGGCCTACTCTCAGTTGCGATGCTTCATCTTAATTACCTAGTGTAGTGCCTGAGTGTGCGTGATGATGGTCATTTAACTTTTCCGAATTATTGGAAGTATTAATGAAATGTAGTTTAGTTAATATGGTAGTCTAGGTTGTAACAGCTAGAAATTAGTTTGAATCATGCTGTGGTATAAATGTATGTAAAATAATTTGCAGATAAGTTGACAGCTTAGGATACTTAGTGAATTATCCTAAAATTAACGTTTGCCGTCAGTGACTTATTGCAGCAAATTATACGCGAACTCCAGATAGAAGTTTCGGAATTATCTAAGCCATTTTACTCTTGTATTATCGTTGTACTAAATATAAAATATATTAAAAATGTTAATCTTTTTACTATGCAAAGAAAAACGATTAGAAACATATATGTGATTAAAGGAACTAACCTAGATTCACACGTCGATTAGTGCATACACTCAAATCGTCTTCTTTAGTTTAAATGATTTTTAAATATTTTTACATTTTTTAAGAAGTCATTCATTTTTGATATAATTTCCTCAAAGTATTTCTGTGATTATTCATCATGAATAACCAAAGATGTTTGAAAGCAAAAAATTACCGGAAAGGTTGCAAAGTCAAACCTTATGTGACATGTAGATATTTGTAAATGCCTGTCTTAAACAATCAGCTTTATGCAAAAAAAAAAAAAAAAAAAATCATTTATTCTATAAACTCAGTAAGAAGACTCCATTTGTCAATGGGTTTGTCAATATATGGTGGCGATAATTCGGGAAAAAACAGGGATTATAAAAAATATCATTCTATAACTACAATTTTCTTTCGTGATAGTCATTTAACGTGCTATAGTTATATTCAAATATGCTGTTGGAAGACCGTCACTACACAATGTGGGAATGGCTAAAGATCTTGGTGACAAGGGACCAAATAAAAATGGTCAAATCTAGATGTCATCAATAGCTTGTTGAGAGGGGGAAAGGGGGAGGAGTTTCGACAAGTGTAATTATACCACTGTCGAGGTGAATTGTTATTAATGCTGTTGTTGTCGTTCTGTATTCAGTGATGCATCCAACTAGATTTTCTGCTGAGTTACCATAAATAAGTGGTACTTAATGAAGAAGAGAGATGTTTTCGTATACCCTGAGTGTGCAATCAGCTTAAGAAACTACGTCACAAAATTTCCTCTTGCATCATAAAAGAAAGAAAAACAAAGGGCATTTCATTTATATAGAAATGATATATTGCGATTGCCGATAATTACACAGTACATTCTGTAATTACTGAATTTTTTTTTTATTGAGCAGCATTTAAAAGAACAACATTCACTTGCGTATAGAACAAGAGATTTTCAAAAGTGTGTGACGTCATAATTCCAAATGACCAATTTCAATCATTTTTAAGAATGTTAACAGATGAAAAAAGCTTAAATGTATAGAAAAATATCTTTTTTTTTGGGGGGGGTGTTTTTTAATTGATTAAATAACAGATAACCATAACATAACCGAAATAACCAGGAGACCTAGATGAACAAAACCACGTAGCAAAACTAGCGAAGAGTTATGTGTGCTCAGTCCAACCACATATACCTAGTTGTTGATTGGATTTTAACGGTATAGATCAGAACACAGATTGATAAGAAAATAACTATTTATTAACTAAAATGCTAATATCTCGCTGGTATTATATCCAGCAGCTTCAGAACATACATACAAACAAAGTTTGTTACAGTAGCGAGACAACCGCAATCCGGTGTAACAGTGGGATTAGTATGAGTAATTGTAGGGTGAAACACAAAGACTAAAGGCCTAATTAGGCTCCATCTAAATTTTGTTTTATAAAAAAAAAACAGATAGTAATTTGGTCTTAGGATGACTGTCTCCCAGATCCTTGGTAAATTTATACAGCCATACTTGTTGAGGTTTGGAGTATGTTTCAAGGTTTCTGTTGATTCCAGGAACAACCTCTTTGGTTTGTAAAAGTTTCCGCGCAGTACTTTTTTTTTTTTTTCAATTGATCCTGTGTGCAGGGGTATCCACAGCATGGTCTGCCAGACCCGACTTGTCATAGCGAAAGTGCCGGATATATTTTTTGTGTTCACCAAGGCGGATGTCCACAGTTCTTCCTGTCTGTCCATAGTAGGCTCCGTGACATAAAGAGGACACTTCATAGACTCCTGGATGCGATAAAGGAGAGAATCTGTCCTTAGGTGAACGGATGAGAGTTGCCAGTTTCACATAAGGTTTAAATACAGTGCGTAGTTGGTGTTTATTAAGCACCCTAGATATCTTTTCAGATATACTTTTAATATATGAGATGGTGATTAGTTTTGTTGTAGTAGTCTTCTGTGATAGATGGGGGGGGGCATTTAGTATTTTAATCTATCTTATGGGGATAATAGCCATTGGTCAAGAAGGTGTGACGTAGGTGAGAAAGTTCAGCAGTGAGAGCAATGTCATTGGAACAAATTGCTCTAGCTCTATGGGTTAGTATTTTTAAGATACCATATTGTTGTGAATGGCGATGGTGTCATTGTTTGTGTAAATATCTCTCTGTATGTGTGGGTTTTCTATAAACCTAGAATGTTAAAAGGAGCTCTCTAAAAGATTTGTTAAAAATTCTACCCGCCTAAAAAGTATTTAAAAAGACAAGTTATTTTACATGTAAAAGGAAAATATACAAAGAATTAGATGGGACAGCTATGGGATTCCTCCCTTAGCCAACTTCTACATAGAACATCTGGGAAAGCCAGCTATCAACACAGCCACTCTCAAATATAGTCTCTGGCTAAGTTATGTTGATGATGTCTTTGCTATTTGGCTACATGGCCCAGACACATTGAATACATTTTTCGTGCATCTAAATAGCCAGCACCCTAAAATCCACTTTACAATGAAACTAGAAGCCAATGCCTGTCTCCCTTTCTTGGACACACTTATCACACATCTTCCAGAAGGTTCCTTATCATTCTCGGTTTATAGAAAACCCACATGTATAGAGAGATATTTACACAAACAATCCCACCATCACCATTCTCAACAATATGGTATCTTAAAAATACTAACCCATAGAGCTAGAGCAATTTGTTCCAATGACATTGCTTTCACTGCTGAACTTTCTCACCTACATCACATCTTCTTGACCAATGGCTATAATCCCCATAAGATAGATTAAAATACTAAATGCTCCCCAGAAATCCCCCCACTATCTACCACAGAAGACTACAACAAAACTATCACCATCTCATAATATTAAAGGCACATCTGAAAAGATATCTAGGGTGCTTAACAAATACCAACTACGCACACTGTATTTAAACCTTATGTGAAATTGGCAACTCTCATCCGTTCACCTAAGGACAGATTCTCTCCTTTTTCGCATCCAGGAGTCTATGAAGTGCCCTCTTCATGTCATCGAGCCTACTATGGACAGACAGGAAGAACTGTGGACATCCGCCTTAGTGAACACAAAAAATATATCCGGCACTTTCTCTATGGCAAGTCGGGTCTGGCAGACCATGCTGTGGATACCCCTGCACACAGAATCAATTGAAAAAAAAACTAAAGTACTGCACAGAAACTTTTTCAAGTCATAGAGGTTGTTCCTGAAATTAACAGAAGCCTTGAAATATATTCCAAACCTCAACAAGTATGGCTGTATAAATTTCCCAAGGATCTGGGAGACAGTCATCCTAAGACCAAATTAATATCTTTTTTTTTTTTTTTAAACTTAGATGGCGCCTAATTAGGCCCTTAGTCTTTGTGTTGCGCCCTACAATTACGCATACTAGTCCCACTGTTACACCGGATCTCGCTACTCTAACAAACTGTATGCATGTTCTGAAGATGCTGGATATAATACCAGCGAAATATTAGCATTTTAGTTAATAAATAGTTATTTTCTTATCAATCTGTGTTCTCATCTATAATATATAGTTATTTTCTTATCAATCTGTGTTCTCATCTATAATATACTGTTAAAATCCAATCAACATTTGTGACGAGCTTAACCAGACGGTAAAGTACACATAACTAGTGAACAGTTATGTGTGGTTGGATTTAGCTGTATTTATTCATATATGAAAACGTAGACAGATTCTTTATGGTGTTGTTATGAATCATCTCTTAAATATTGTAAAATTTGAAAATGTAAATAATTTTTAATTTTATAATAATAAATTTAAATGATTCTATGAAATTAAAGAAACATTATTCATATAACTTAAGTTATATGTATAATATTTATTGAACATTATAATATTCAATAAAATCGCTATTTTGGTGCAAAATTTAAAATTTTGCAGTAACGTTTACATTTACGATTTTCAGTGTTGGTTGTGCAGGAATATCATATTTTCTGGAGCAGCTATCGCTGTAAATTGTTTTTTACATATTTTCTTCGAGAAAATATCTGAAACATTCCTTCTTAAAGCATTTCGATCAGAAGTGCACTTTCATTTTGCAATATGAAATACCAAAATTTTAAAGAAATACCGAGAAAATCTACTAGTAACACGACCTTAGTTGCTTGTTATTATATTACGTTTTCAAAGTGCTTATTATATTTAAATAAATTATTTAAATATTATATTATATTATAAAAATATAATATTTTTCTGAACGAAAAAATACATAAAAATTGTGCCTACAGGGTATTGTTTTAGCACCTTGACACTATTTTTAAATAACCTATCTGTAGGTGCTCACAAATGATTTGTATAAAAAGGGACAGTCAAACAGGTCCACTAAATGATTTACTAAATTATTAAAAAAATAGAAGCTCAAGTTTCCAGCAGAAAGATCTCTTGTACCTCCAGATGAGAGCAGATACCTCAGTCCTGTTTGTAAAGACCTACGGAAATTTTCTTATGTCCTTGAAATAGTCATTCAAGTGGCAAAAGCTCAACCTTTAAGTTCTGTAATAACTGCTTTCCATTTAAGTATTTCCACAATTTATGAAGACTACAGGCTGACAATGTTATGAAATTAAGTTCGTTGAATTTTTTAGATATCGCCTTGTTTGGAATTTGCTATTATGTAGTCATTCTATGCATATTCAAGTAAATCCTCCTGTTATAATAGGATCCCCTATAGGCTATATCTTCTTGCCCTTCTTTTCATAACCGAAGTGAAACAATTTCGAACCAGATGTGGAAAAATATTACTTCACTTTTTAATTCAATTTTATTTATTTTTTTAAAAATATATTATTCGTCTTTTCAAAGAGATGAGAGAATAGCAGACAGTTGTTAGAATAGTCTTCTCTGTGTGTGTGTGTGTGTGTGTGTGTGTGTGTGTGTGTGTGTGTGTGTGTGTGTGTGTGTGTGTGTGTGTGTGTGTGTGTGTGTGTGTGTGTGTGTGTGTGTGTGTGTGTGTGTGTGTGTGTGTGTGTGTGTGTGTGTGTGTGTGTGTGTGTGTGTGTGTGTGTGTGTGTGTGTGTTCTTCTGGCCGAACCGTGTTTTGTTTCTGAAAGAAATCTAGCAGCATCCGTATGAGACCAGCTAACCAATTGGGTAAATGCTTGTTGATGCCTGCTTACAGCTTATTTAATGATCTAGCCATGGAGTTCAGTTTCTCTCAAGAAAGCAGCAAATGGAATTTCTGATGAGAGTTTTATTTCCTAGATAATGACACGGACTTCTATTTGTCAACTACAAGATGATGACTTTACCCTGGTTTAATGTATAGGGATTCCAAATTATTCTAAAGTGTAATACTGTTATCAAATAGAAATAAACTCTAGGAAATGATTTCATATATTATTTAAATTTTATTTCGTGTTCTTCAGAAAAAAAACTTGCATTTTGTAAGTTCCCAAGAGTCGCAGATAATGTTTAGTGACCAATATTTATTTTTCAGGTCATTCTTAAGTTCTACGAATTGTTATTATTTCTAATGGACGGAATCGTCTCAATCCTTTAAAAAGCCAAAAAAGACACCAATAAAAATGCTTACTGCTATTAAGTGCTGTCTGGTGTCGTAAGATCTCACAGTCTCCTCTGAATATATTCACAGGAGATTGGAAGTAAAATATCTCTTATGCAGCGGTGTTTCTTAATTTATTTATCCAAACTTACTTCAGCAGAATAATTACCGAATCAGATGAAACCCATGTTTGTTCATCTCGAAAAACTCGATATATTAATAATGAATAGTAAATTCTTACTTACTACACCATGGCGCAAACAGATTGAGATAGTCATCTCTTTCTTCAAGACTTTGGGCAAAACAGTAGCCCAGGAAGAGAAGAGAAAGCAGCCCGAAATAAATCTTCATGTCTCCGCGACGAAGAAAATCTCTGAAATGAAACTCAACTCTGATACATATTCATTGTATGCTATTTATTGCTGCCACTACAGAAATGGGGGGGGGATGCTATATCGAAACGTCACTAGAAGGCAGTCTAGAAGGACAGGATACAAAGGTTTTGTCGAGTCATTCTTTTGTGAGTTTTCTTTCGTTCCTTAGGAAATGGGATTTTTAGAGAACTCATCGTATTATGACTTAACTGCGTACTAAGGTTAAGTAAGAATAAAAACAAGTTGTATTTTAGAGGAATTGTCATTAGGAGTAAACAAGTGAATTATTATCTTCATAGCCTAAATTAAAATCGTGTCAATTATAAAAATCCAAAGATTCAGATTTTTAATTTACAAAAATATAATTAAAAATACCGATTTGCAAACATCTGATTAAAACAGGACCCTTTTAAAACTAAACGCTAGAAATCTTATCGAATAGAATTACGTGTCCTTTGGTTATTATAAGAGCGCAATTGCATTTAGGAGCTGACTAAAACTGGGGAATTTCATGGCAGCTTCAAAGTCGTGTTTTAAAGCAGTTTTCCAATGCACATATTTTATTTAAGAAAAAAAAGTTGCGGTGATGAAAGTGATAATTAGCAATTGATTAAAATTTGGTTTAGTTGGTGTTACGACTGAAGCAACTGAAGTTATAAGGTCAGTTTATTATGTCTGTTAATTGCTTGTTTCTTAGTCAATGTGCGAGTTTTGCGTAAGCACACGCCCCCGGTAGGAAACCTTGCTACTACTACTACCATCACCCTTTGAGACTAACTCACATTTATTTAAAAAGCCCTTAATAGTGTGAAAACTTCTTTCACACAATTTTTATTTTTCAGAGAGAGAGAAAGATTATGATGTGAACTTGTACCACAGGCCTTGAAGATTCAAGTCGAAACTTCCCTTAGACTGAATGTAGTTGAATGCAGAATAAGTTTACTCACTCAAACTTTTAGGTTCAGGAGCTAAAAGTTTGAGTGAGTACCTTGATGTTATTGTAATGTGACTGGCTGTATTTTAGAAAAATTAGTGAGACGTATAGGAACAGTACACAGTTTTTAACTATCTCCATATAGACGAGGATATTCAATGTTTATAACCAGTCATCTGCACACTTGATGTAGTGGATCTAAACAGTTCATGTCCGTGCGTTTCAACTGATGTAAATGTGAAAGGTGAAGATAAGGAAATAAAAATAGATTATATGCTCGTATGTGAAAATACATTCGGTTTAAAACTTTTACGTTTAAAAAGGGAAAATATTTTAAAACATTTTAAATAAAGTTTTAAATTAAATTACACAATTACTTTAGATATTTTATTAAGAAAAATAGAAGAAAGAGCAGGCGGTAGTCCAACACCAGACGTTAAAATTCATCTTCCAAGTAAATTCATCTTCCAAGCAAGTTTATCGTCTCATAAAACAAGCAAATTGGCCAGGGATCACACTCATTTAACAGACAAAAATATCCTGTAGAGGGTAGCAGATAGTGTAATTGCTAACGATGGACTGTGCGGTGTTAATGGCCATTATGTAGTGTTGTATAATATTAGAATAGGCCTCCAAAGCGATGGGTACTCTACTGAGGTGTCGTTTTTTTTTATGTTTGCCACAACTTTTTTTTTCTAATGATAATTTGTTTTCTCAAGTCATACAGCTTTTATTATTTTTCGTGTAGAGAAAAATCTATTCATACGTTATAAAATTCAATCAACATTACATTTCGTATCAAGCTGTTCAGTACAGTTATTAATATCATTATAATTGATCCATTTAATTGACATAATCTCATTACGGTTACACAATTAACAGTATGAATGTCAAAGTAGAAAAATGAATGTTATTTTAGTGGAATTAATGTTAAGCCTTTTTATAAATGTAGCGTAAAATAAAGTAAAAGAGTAAACTATATAGTAAATAGTTATACTACGCTATACTCTACTATAACTATATATAGTATAACTAAATATAGTTATACTATATTTATATAGTAAGTAGTAGGGAAACTAGGTCATCTAGGGAGGAATGGGAAAAATGTGTGTGAAAGTTCAGCTATGGTATGCAAACGTGATAAAGATATGAATGCCTTCGAACATGGTTGGTATGTGGCGAAGGAGTGAAAAAATATGCTTTGTGTTCGGACCTTTTAAGTATGTCTGGGGAGGGAAAAGAGAAAATTCTAGAACAAGTCCAAATAGATTGCATATTTAATTATAAGAAAAGGCTAGGTCGTAATTTATTATGTTTATATACAAATGCCAGGAGCATTAGAAACAAAGGCTTTGAGTTTGTTGCTTTATTGAATACGATGTGGTTTAAGATTGAAGGCATTAGTGAACCTGGCTATAAGAATCAATTATGGTAAGTAGGATCGAGTGTAACGGATATATTATTTTTAGGAATCACAGAAGAGAGAGGAGAGGAGGAGGAATGCTACTAATGATATCAGATGACTTAAGTCCAGTAAGGGTAGAAATGCAAGAAAACAATGATAGTAACAATGTCCCATGTAGCGGTGAGTTTAAGTCTGTCTGGTGTGAAGTGGAGGTTAATAGAATGAAATATATGGTGGGGTGTTGCTACAGACCTGATGGCTCAGTTGCAGGGGACGAAGAAATGCATCGCCAATTCAGCTTTATGGGTAACAAGCGAATTATCATTATGGGTGACTTTAATTTTCAAAACATTGATTGGGTAGAAGAGAAATCTCATGAGAGGAAAGAAGAAGAATTTATTGAATTGTTGCGAGACAACTTTCTCAAGCAGCATGTGAAAGAAGGAACTCGAGGTCAAAGAGTGTTGGATTTTTTCGTAGCGTCAGAAGGGATCTCTGTCAAGAATATGGCTCTTTTAACACCAATTGTGACAGTGATCATGCTGTACTTTCTTGGAAGTATATAATTGTATTGAAATTCCGATTAAAACAGGCTATATGCTGAACTACAAATCTGGAAATTACGATCAACTTAGTAGAATCCTATCTTTGGTCCCATGGTATCAGTTACTGAATGGAAAAAATGTCAGCAATGCATGGAAATCTTTGAAAAAGTGCTTTAATGAGGCGGTATCTCAATGTATCCCTAGTGTTCGAAGAATAAACAGGTTGGGAATGAAATGGATGTGCAACCTTATTACGCAATAGATCCACAAGAAGAAGATGATGTGGAAAGAATATTGTGAGAGGAGTTATGAAATATATAAAGCTCAGGCCAGAAAAGTAACGAGTATTTGAGGAAAACTAAAATGGAGTATGAAAAGAAATTGCCCATGCAAGATAAAGGCAATCCAAAAGAAATTTATCGTTATGCTGCAAGAAAAATAAAGAATGAATGTGGAGGAATAACTTTATTAAATGCAGATGGTACACGACTGGCGGAAGCTAAGGAGATTGTTCAGTTAATGAGTGCTCACTTTGCTAAGATATATCAACCAGGTGTATATCAACATGGTGCACAGTGCTACTGCTACGTTGGATGAAGAGTTAGAGGTTCATGAAAATGAGGTTGAAGAGCTGTTGCATAACCTGGATAAGAATTTGTCAATAGGAACAGATGGAATATCAGCCCGTTTGTTAAAGCAATGTTCAGACGAACTGGTTATGCCTTTTACATGTTTGTATAACTTGAGTCTCAGCTCTGGAATGATATCACAGGAATGGAAGGAATATATGATAGTTCCATTGTACAAGGGCGGTGAAAAAAACTGATGGGTCTAACTACCGTCCTATTAGTATCTCTGGTGTGGTAGTAAAGATTTTAGGGAAGTTGGTAAGAACTCGCATACAGAAATGGGTAGACAAGCATTCTATACTCTGCAAGGAACAGCATGGGTTTACTAAATGAAGGTCATGTTTTAGCAATTTACTCATATTTTATAACAATGTTACGGCTGGGTTGGATAAAGGGAATGGATACACTATGATAATGTTGGATTTTTTAAGGCATTTGATAGGATACCAGGCTGTTGCATAAACTCGAGAATATGCGATTGGAATATAACCTCTTGACTTGGACAGATATCAAAAAGTGGTAGTGGTATACCGTGGGTGTGAATCTACCAGATTTAAGGTAACCAGTGGTGTACCTCAGGGTTCAGTCCTCGGGCCATTCTTGTTCAATCTATACATTAACGACATCAAGCAAGGTCTATCATCAGATGTGCAATTGTTTGCCGATGATGCGAAGATAGGCAGGGCAATCAGGAATACTACTGATATTCAGCAATTACAAAATGATTTGAATAGACTGGAAATTTTGACAAACGAAAACGGCTATCAGTTTAATGTTATAAGTGTAAATTATGCACTTTGGGGTGATTAGAATTCCAGCGGCATATTATATTAGCGGGATTATGCTAGAAGAAACTGAAGAGACAAGGGATCTTGGTATATTGGTGGATGTTGAAGGGGAACCTTGACATGTAAGGATAAGGAAGTCATTTTGCCTCTTTATAAGGCTTTGATAAGACCACACCTAGATTACTGGGCACATATTTGGTCTTCCGGGTTCCATGGGGATATACAAAGAAGCTGTGGAAAGGGTTCAAAGAAGAGTTACAAAAATTATATCCAGATTATGGGATTTAGATTGTGAGAACAGATTGCGAGTATGTGAATTGCAGACTGGTTAACAGGAGGAAGGGGAGGTGATATGATAGAGGTCTATAAACTTTTGAATGGGTGTTATAGCATTTCAACTGATGAAATGTTTCGTTATATGGAAGGCGGGAAAGAACACGGGGGAATCCATGGAAGTTAAGTTTGTTCACAGTCAAGAAAGGGGTAAGAGCTAGGTTTGTCTCCCAGAGAACAGTGAGTGAGTGGAATAATTTTCCCTTAGGGGGTAGTGAGTGCATCTAGTGTAAATTAATTTAAGGGAAGGTATGATAGCTGGTTTGGGTGATTTATAGCCACCTTCGATGAGTCCTTGACTCCCTGGAGGTCTTCTCAGATAATAATTATAATCATAAAAAAATTCATAAAGTTTTGTAAAATAATGATAAGAATGACATATGGAACGAAGATGATGAGGTGGTATAATCCATTGTAATTTAAGGTCAGTAGTTCGCAAATTCTCGGTCTGCGCGGTTAGCCTAGTGGCTTTGCGCTTCGCAACCATATGCCTAGGGGAAGGAGTGTCCCAGGTTCGATTCCTATCGGAGACGTGAGGAACTTGAGGATCTTCCTCAGGCATAGCCAAGTTAGCTGGTCTTGGGCGCGGGCAGTAGGGTTTTTCCGCCAGTTTATCTGGCGTTTTTCATCCTGCAAAGCAGGCAAACCGGCCCCGTAAACATATGCCTCTACAGCCAAAAATATATCCTCCCCAGCGGCAGACTAGGCGACAGGTCGGTTGGGAGTGGTACTAACAAGAAGTCGCATCTAAGTAACACGCGGACCCTGCATGGGAAGCGGGAATAACGCGTAGTGAAAGAAGAAGTATCGCTAATTCTCAAAATGTCCTCATAATCTACGTTTTATAGTCCTGATATTATCTTCAATACTCTCCTTTGAGAAAATATAGTTTTTTTCCACTGTATGGGCATCACTTTGGAAACCAGCAGACAAGATCCGTGAACAGGTCCAGATGTGGTCGTATATATATTGTCTTAGGTATTCCTGACTGCATACGTGTGTGTTCACGGGGCCGGTTTGCGGTATGAAAAATCCCAGCTAAACTAGGAAGAAAAACCCTGCTGTCCACGCCCAAGACCGGCTAACTTGGCTATGTCTGAGAAAGATTCTACACTCCTCACGTCAGGGACGGGAATCGAACCCAGGACACTCCTTTCCCAGGCATATGGTTGCGAAGAGCATAGCCATTCGGTTAACCGCGTGGACAATAATTTTTAGTTGTGCATCGTTAGAAAATTATCTTTTTCGAGTGTTGTGGGATATTGTTAGCTGAATGATCCTGATCTTGCTTTTTTTTTCACTGCATTCTGCGAATTTCTGAAAGTGGTAGTTTTTTTTTTTTTTTTTTTTTTTTGTAGTGGCTAATTTTTATTATTAGTTAGTTCCTTATGTTTTCTATATAATGTTTGTGAGTCAGTTCTTGGGGAATTTTTTCATATCTGTAGATTGACTTTCAGTGCAGTATTGTTGAGTATTCTCGCTTATCAATGGATTAAAATTTGATTGCTTCCTGTTTATTTATTTATTTATTATTATTTTTTTTGTATATTTACGTGTAAACAGCAACTGGAGTTTGTCGTATAAATTATTCAATCATTTATTTCAAATCTTCTGTACCAATCTGTGTTTTTAAAGGTTGTCAGCGAAGCTTTTTATTATGACAGTACAGTTTGTACGCCAACCCATCCACAAATCATATGGATATTCTTATTTCGTATACACACCAGTTTAAATTTCGTGCTGTAAATCTGCATTCCGTCTATCTGTTAACTCTAACTGCATGTGACTATCTTATGTATACTTTTCAAAAATGTTGTTTGCTTCCTTTGCATATTGCGTGGAACATAATACAATACGGGATGCCTGGTTCTGTTTTGAGACTTCAGTTGAAGTTCTTTTTGGTAATACAGGGAACTTTGTACATTGCATATCAGATTTGCAGTAAAAATAACTTGTGGAGTGGGTTATAGGAATGGGTTCTCCTTAGCCATGGCACAAAAATTATATATTTACGAATATTTAATTAATTACTTCTTATAGCCAGAAAAATGACGTGATGAATCCCTCAATAGAGGTTTTTTATTGGGATTTTCTTACAACCATATATAAAATCTTATTGAAGGAATTAAGATTCTCAGTATAATGAGGAGTTTACAGAGCTTCACTGCACTGTTACAGATTTGCGTTTTAATCTACGTGAAAGAAATATTCTTTGACATCTTTCTGTACTCCTTCAGAAGTGATGACTCATGTTCCATTAGCTAACTACCAGCTTTCTTGTTGTAATAACAAATTTTCAAAGACAGGAAACCCTTCAACTAGTAGTAGTAAATATGGGTGGAGAATGTACATTTCTTTATTATCAATGTCATGCATTGGTACTTCTTTGAGATGGCAATAACATCCTATTTACTTCCTTTGTTGTAACTATGAAATATTCCCTTGTTTACGAACAACGTAAAGATTGCGTCAGCGTTTCTGATGTGGCTAAAAAGAGGAATTTCCATTGATATAGAAAGAGTTATATTTTTTTCTTTCGTAATCTCTTCTGTTCTACATTGATATTTAAATAATATCAATTTAAATAATACATTGATATTTAAATAATATCAATGTAGTATCAATAAACAAACCGCTAGATTATACGGGCTTATCGTTATTTTTGAAACTAGACAGAAACCTTAACAGAACAATCTGCAGACAACATAATTACGACGGTTAGGTATACCCACTTACAAGCTGGTGTCATTCATGCAAGTGACACTTGCATGAATGACACCAGCTTTACGAAACATTTTCTATATCGTATAAGAATAAATATCTTTACTTATTATCCTACCTAGTATTATCAGTTATTATCATACCTAGGTTAAACGCGCGTTCAGTCAATCAGAGAGCTATAATAACCTAGATTCATTCAGAAATTATAACTAGATGAGATATCCTAGACATTACACCATACTACTGTATAAGGGATGATAAATTATAAAGTCATTACCAGAGTAACTTCACAAAAAAGCTACCCAAATAGCTTTGAAGATACCATTTAGAATCACGACAACATTAATATTAACTTTCATAAATTATGTCATGCATGACGTAATCGATATATACGCTTAAGTAACAAATTGTAGCTATAAGTAGATATGAACAATAATTCTTTTGCAAACCATCTTCATAATCTTTTTAGAGATAATTTTGTATATTACTATGAAGAGTGATTATAATTTTTTAAAATATTATTATTTAGCATTTTCAAGAGGCATACATGCACTATCCACTCATAATAGTCCGGACACTTTAGCAATTTACAATTGATACCAGCAGGCGAACCTTAATATCGGGTGTGTTCCGCCTTTGGCTTTGATCACCTCCTGCACCCTTTGAGGGAGGTGATTACCTTTCCACCAATGTGTGGCAGATATCGGGGTGGAATTTATCTCCATTCCTCCATCAAAGCAACAGATCGAGTCGTTTAACCCCATCTCTTCGTACCATTCCATAATAGCTGCCGCTTTGTGGCATGGGGAACTGTTGTCTTGATAGTAACTGGTCCATTCCATAAACCTCCACAGTGTAAGCAGCACCTGATTATCCAGACTATCAAAGGCACTGAGCTGATTTCATAAAACCACTGACAGCGACCAGTGTTCCCACTCCAAACCAGCTGGATGCACCCCTACTACACCATTACTTCACCACCACCAGACTTTACTGTGGGTGCAACACACACACACACACACACACACACACACACACACACACACACACACACACACACACACACACACACACACACACACACACACACACACACACACACACACACACACACACACACTGTGGTAACAAGCAAGTATTCACCAGTCTTCCTCCACACCTACAACCTGTCATCACACTGGAAACGGGTGAACCTTGATTCATTGCTCCGGAGTACTGTTTTCTACTGGTCAATTGTCCAGTTCACACGCTCTTTGCACCAGACCAGACGAGTCACCTTGTTCGTTGTTGTAATGTTTGGCTTGTGTGCTACTGGTCTTCCATGGAAATCCAGCAAATGTAGTTCTTTTTGTACAGTATTAGTGCTCACCATGGTGTTACTGGCACCCTCGAACTCATCATGGATAGTCTGTACGCCGATTGTAGCCGATTTTTGCGTGTCACCCGTTTCAATACCCTCCTGTCTCTGTCACTCATATTCCGCAGCCGCCCTGGGTGTTTTCCAGCACTAGTAATGCCAGAATGTTTCCACTTGTTGATCACTTCGCTAACTGTTGATTTCGGATGCTCCAATTGAACGGAAATATGGCACGTATGGACACAGCCCACCATGGCACCTCTCTAGAAGCCATTGAGTTCATGTCATGTCGCCATACCACCTATATTCAACTGCTACGATGAAATATTTCTTCCTACTATATGTACAACAGTTCTTCTGTTATTAACAAACCTGGAATGTTTTATAATTTCAAATAACAGGGGTGTCCAGACAATGATTGGTTAGTAGTGTATACTTGTATACGTCAATACCTGAGGTAGAAAAAGTCGTCAAAATTTGAAATGTGGAAAGGCAGCTGGAGTAGATTATATTCCACCAGAGAAATGCTTAAATATGGATAAATTTTGCAGTGGCTACATTGCATAATTCAGAGAGCATGGTCAGAAGGTCGATGATTGGAGTAGAGCTCTCGTAGTATCCATCTGTAAAAAAAAGGAAATAAAGCCGAATGTGAGAATTACAGAGGAATTTCTCTACTAAGTGTTCCATTTAAGATTTATGCAGGCATATATGAAAAGAGGTTGAGAAAGATTGTGGAGAAGAGAAAACTTGGAGAAGAGCAAGCTGAATTCAGGCAAAAAAGAGGTTGCCGTCTATCGAAGACAGATAGTTTGATAAATCGTGGAAATATGACAAGGATATGTACTTAAGTTCTGTAGATCTGGAAGAGGCATATGACAAGGTGCCCATAGAAAAGTTTTTCAAAACACTTGAATTGTATGGGGTGAATGGAAATTATACAGCGCAATCCATAGTCTATATTTAAATTGTCAGTCAGCAATTAGAATTGAAGGAAATACAGGAAGATGGTTTGATGTAAAATCAGGTATAAAACAAGGGTGCACATTAGCTCCACTCTTATTGATCATCTATGTGGATCATATTATGAAACAAAGTGACATTAGGCCTGATATTAGAATTGGACATGTCAAACTTAGTTCTTTGCTTTATGCAGATGATGTTGTACATCTAAACACATATAGTGCAAGTCTCCAGGATGCTCTAACTAAAGTTTTTGGACGTGTGGAGCGA
This sequence comes from Typopeltis vanoorti, assembly GCF_054136105.1. NCBI lineage: Eukaryota > Metazoa > Arthropoda > Arachnida > Uropygi > Thelyphonidae > Typopeltis > Typopeltis vanoorti. Next base: position 87,123,647 of record NC_143553.1, read on the forward strand.
GTTTGAGGGAAGATTGGATTTGTATAAGACGGATGGCCTACACCTGAATTCGTTTGGTATCAGAAGCCTGGAAAGACTATTAACTGGTATGAGACCTAACACAGAGAGTCAGTGAAACTAAATTATAAAGGGAGGAATGATGTGAATATGAGTGTAAGAGCGAAAATGGTATATAACTGTGTTAATTATGGGAATGGGATTTGTCATAGGAATGTTGACGAGGTGAGAACGATTTCGGGTTTGTGTTCGTCCGGTTCGGACCAATCATATGTGTTGTGCAAAGATGTCTACATGTGTAAAGCATTAGAGAAGAATAGAGATCTGCAAGTTGTCCAATTTGGTCAGGCAGACTGCAAACAAGGGTATACTAAAGAACATAAAGGTAGATTATTATGTCTGTACACGAATGCTAGGAGTATCAGAAATAAAGAAGTAGAGTTTGTTGCCTTAGTCAATATGTTGCGACCTCAGATTGTAGGAATTATTGAGACCTGGCTATAAGAATCAGACCTATTAACTGGTATCGAGTGTCATGGGTACAGTATTTTTAGGAAGGATATAGTGGATAGGAGAGGAGGGGGCATGCAGCTAATGATACTGGATGGCTTAAATCCAGTTAGAGTTGAAACCTATGAATGTAGTAATAATACTAACGATATTTCATGTGACAGTGAGTTTGAAGCCATCTGGTGTGAGGTGGAATCTAATAAGACAAATTACACAGTGGGAGGGGGTGTTGTTACAGACCTGGTGGATCGATTGCTGGTGATGAAGAAATGCATCACCAAATAGAAAAGGTGAGCGCGAAAAGAGTAATCATAATGGGAGACTTTAATTATACAAATATTGATTGGGTAGCAGTAGAATCTCATGAGAAGAATGAAAATGCATTTATTGAGCTGTTGCGGGACAACTTCCTCACGCAGCATGTGACAGAAGGAACTCGAGATCAAACGAGTGCTAGATTTGATTATAGTGTCAGAGGGCATTTCAGTTAAAGACGTAACTATTCTGCCTCCAGTTGGTGACAGTGATCATGCGGTACTCACTTGGGAAGTGATTAAGTTTATGAATGTTCCATTCAGAAAAGGTTTCATGTTGAACTACAAAGCAGGAAATTATGACCAACTGAGGAGTATACGGAGTTCAGTGGAATGGGATCGATTGATGGATGGAAAGGATATCAACAGTGTATGGGAAGCATTTAAACAATATTTAAATGATGCGATATCAGAATGTGTCCCGAGAGTTCGAAGAATAAATAGAGTAGGAGTCAAATGGGTGTGTAATCTTATTAAGCAAGAGATTCGTAAGAAAAGGACGATGTGGAAGGAATACCGTTTGCATAAGGATGACGTCCGTTATAAGCAGCAGGCTAGAATAGTCACAACTGTTGTACGGAAAGCAAAGTCTGATTATGAAAAGAAACTGGCTCTGCGTGCGAAAGACAACCCACAAGAATTCTATCAATATGCTGCAAGCAAAAGAAAGAATGAATATGAAAGAATAACTCTTCTAAATCCAGATGGAGTGAGGGTTACTGATGCAGAAGAGGTTGTTAAGTTAATGAGTGCCCATTTCGTTAAAAGCTATCAACATGGTGAACGCAACATTCAGTTCACTGTTACCTCTTCACTAGATGAAGAAACGCAGGTGTGTGAGGCCGAAGTATTAGAGCTGTTGCACAAACTGAATAAGAATTCAGCAATAGGGACTGATGGAATATCAGCATGCGTGCTAAAAAGAGTTCTGCTGAATTGATCATTCCTTTGGCCAGGATGTTTAATATGAGTCTCAGAACAGGGAAGATTCCGCAGGAATGGAAGGAATGTATGGTAATTCCATTGCATAAGGGTGGTGCAAAGACCGATGTATCAAACTATCGACCAATTAGTATCTCAGGAGTGGTTGTGAAGATTTTAGAAAAAATTAGTTAGGGTCCGCATTCAGAAATGGGTTGACAGTGAATCTCTACTTTGCAATGAACAACATGGGTTTACTAAGGGAAGGTCATGTTTTAGCAACTTGCTCACATTCTATGACAATGTTACCATTGAACTAGACAAGGGGAATGGATACACCATGATACTTTTGGATTTTGCTAAGGCATTTGACAGAATACAGCATGACAGACTGCTGTATAAATTGGAGAATATGGGTTTGGATTATAGAATATTAACGTGGATAAGAGGATGGCTGACTGATATATCAAAAAGTGGTATACGGGTCTGCAAGATTTAAGGTAACAAGTGATGTTCCAAAAAGATCAGTGCTTGGTCCACTGTTATTCAATCTGTACATTAATGATATTGGGAAGGATTTGACAAGCGACATACAGTTATTTGCTGATGATGCCAAGATAGGCAGGGCCATTATGAATGCTACAGATATGCAGTCCTTGCAGAATGATTTGAATAAGCTGGAATTGTGGGCATGGGAAAATGGGTATCAGTTCAATGTCAGTAAATGTAAAGTCATTCACTTCGGCATGATTACCTATCCAGTGTCGTATTATATTAGTGGGATTAGGCTAGAAGAAACTGTTGAGGCTAGGGATCGTGGAGTGTTAATAGATAGGAAGTTGAAGTTCAGGGGGCCATATGGCAAAGATTTCAAATACAACTCAAAAGATAATTGCAATGCTCAAACGAACGTTCTCGTGTAAAGATAAGGATATTATTTTGCCTCTTTACAAGGCCTTGATAAGACCTCACTTGGACTATTATGCACAGGTCTAGTCTGGTCTCCTGGTTTCCGATTGATTCTGATATATTGGAGAGAGAGAGAGTGTGTGTGCAAAGGAAAGTGTTAAAAATAATATCAGGATTGTGGAATACTGATTATGAAGACAGGTTGAGAATTTGTAGATTGCAGACACTAGCAATTAGGAGAAAGAAGGGTGATGTGATTGAGACTTACAAACTGCTGAAAGGGTCATACAGGATTTCAATTGATGGAATTTTTCAATTTATGGAGGGTGGGGAAAGGACGAGAGGGCATCCTTGGAAGCTAAGAATCAAGGCTGCCAAGAAGGGTGTAAGGGCCAGATTTTTCTCTCAGAGGGTGGTGCGTGATTGGAATGGATTGCCATTGGATCTTGTGAGTGCAAGCAGTGTGAATGAATTCAAGAATAAGTATGATAGCTGGTGAGTGTAGTATGTGGCATCCCTCGATGAGTTTCTGACTCCCTGGAGGCCTCTCGTAATAATAATAATAATAATAATAATAATAATAATAATAATAAATTGATTAAGTTGTAACAAATTTTGCACAAAACTCAGCAATAAGAAGACCAAAATTATAAAAATAGGCAGGAACGTAGAAAACCTCAGCTACATTCTGAATGGAGATCCTACAGAACAAGTAAAATATTTCCGCTATTTAGGCACAGTTTTTAGTGAAGATGGCAACTTAAATCTGGAAATAGACAACAGAATAATGATCATTACTAATACCATTCTAACATAGAGATGCTGCAAAAATAATTCACACACACACACACACACACACACACACACACACACACACACACACACACACACACACACACACACACACACACACACACACACACACACACACACACACACACACACACACACACACACACACACACACACACACACACACACACACACACACACACACACACACACACAGAGAGAGAGGGAGAGAGAGAGATAGGGAAGATCCACGAAATAAGAAGAGTCTAATTCACTATTTATCGGTCATAGTGATATCTTCATGAAGAGTGTGTAGAGAATTTGAATAGGAGATAATCATCATTTAGTTTTGAAAAGGACAAAACTTAATGCCATATTGAAAAGACAAGTGTGAAGAAAGTGTTAAAAAGAGTAAAGTCGAGGTACTTTCAGAAGTGAACAGTAGACTCAACTATACAAACATTATTCAAAAAAAAAAAACAGTTCCAAAACATGAACCAAACTTTGGAATCTAAATGGCAGACTATGAAGCAAACACTGATTGATTCATCCAGAGAAGCACGTGAAAAAATCTCTGAAAAGATAGAAAAATCAGAATTCCGTTTTGCACTGACGAAGTCAAAGAGCCAGTCTCAGAAACGAAGAAGGAGTAAAGAAAACTACTTGCAATTAAATCAGCATGCCCTCTGAGGGACAGAGAAAACTGTAAGAAAGCAAACAGTACGTAAAAGTAGGCAAACGAAAGTCATGGGAAGACTTTGGTAAGAATATATAGTTTAAATATTAGAAAAGTGACAAAATGTTCTAGAAGTTATTGAACAAGCTAAGAAATGAAAATAAAAACACTAAAAAGAAATCTTATTAATGTACCATGAAATCTTATTAATGTACGAGAATATTAATGTACCATGAAACTGAAAATAAAGATATCCTATTTGTCTGAAATAATTACTTTGAAAGACTATAAAATTACACAAGAAATGACAGAAGATTAATAGAAAATATTCAAAAGAATCCATTTTAAAAAACAAATCATGAAATGTGAAAATGCGGCTGTAGTAGGTACCAAAGCCCTCAGTGGCTTCACTTCATAAATTAAGTAGTCTGTTCAGAAGGTTGAACACCGGATGATTGAGATAGAGATCTTATAGTACCACTCTATGAAAAGGGAATAAAGCTGAATGTGAAACCGCAGTAAAATTCCCTATTGTGGAGGGGCAACTTTGGAGAAGAACAAACTGAATTCAGGACAAATAGAGGTGTCAGGTTCATTTTCTTAACTTTAAAAACTGTATAAAAGTACTTAGCAATGCTTAGTCTATGTCGGAATTTTAAGATGGATGGCAGTTAGAACTGAAAATGGTACAGGAAAATGGGTTCATGTAAACTCAGGTTGAGACAAGGGAGTATGTACTCGATTTCCACTGTTATTCATAATTTATTTGGATCATATTGTGTAGAAATGTGGCATTACACCTGATATCAACATTGCATATATTCAGCTTAGCTTTTTACGCTATGCAGATGACGTTATACCCTTAATTAAATCCTGTATAAGTCTCTAGAATTCTTTAATTGTGACTGCTGTAACAAATTTGGCTTGAAAATCAGCACTAAAAAAAAAGAAAACTATGAAAATAGAAAACATCAGCTGCATCCTGAATGAGAAACCTATCTTTTTCTTCTTCTTCCTAGCATGGATTTTAGGACAAGTGACCTGTTCCGGTCTCATGCTATCTCTTTCTTGGTCTTCCGATTCTTCTTCTTTTTCCATATATTTTGTATTTGTATAATATTTTTGATAGTCTGCTGTTGTCCATTCGATTTAAATGTTCTAGCCATTTTTGTTTATACTGTCTTATATATTAATTAACTGGTTTTATTTTCAGGAATTGTAAAATTTCCTCATTTGTTTTATGGTCCCATAAAACATATGAGTATATCCAGCTGTTTTTCTGAGAAACTTCATTTCTGCTATTTGAATTCATATTTCATCTTTCCTTTTTAGGTCCATGCTTCGCTTCCATATAGTAGAGTTGGTTTTGACAAGACATTATATAGTCTGATTCTAGTGTGTTTTTGTACTATGGATGGCTCAAATATATTATTTATTATGCCATCTACTTTGACAAAGTTTGATATTTTGGTGTCTATGTCTTTTTCTTCTTCGTATGATAAATCACATTCCAAGTATCTGAAAGTATTTACTTGTTCTAATATTTTATTATTTTTCACTATTTTACTTCTTATTGGGTTTCCTCCTTTGAATGCCATTATTTTTGTTTTTTCTTTAGATATTGTCATATTATATTGTTTTGAGATATCATTTAATGATTTTAATGATCTTTGTAAATCATCTTCTGATGTAGCTAATATTATTTGATCATCTGCAAATAGTAGTGTATCCATCTTCATTTGTGGGATTATTTGTATACCAAATGGGTTATACTGTTTCCAGATTGTTATAATTTTATTTATATATATAGTATATTGAAAAGCAGAGGTGAGAGGGTACATCCTTGTGTACTCTTCTTAATACATCTTTCCATTCTGATATGTCTTCTAATTTAAGTGCTATTTTATTTCCTGCATATATATTTCTTGAATGAATTGTAAAAGTTGGTTTGGTATGTTTAAATCAGTTAATATTTTAAACAATTTTTGTCTACTAATTTTGTCAAAGGCTTTTTCATAATCAATAAAGGCCACGTGTGTTTCTTTTTGAAATTCTCTTCTCTTTTTCTATTAATAATTTTAGAGTAAAAATTGAATCTGCAGGATCGGCCTTTTCGGAAACCATTTTGTTTTTCTAGTAGTTTGTCCTCTACAATACTGCTTAGCTTCTCTTTTAATATTCCTGAATATATTTTATATCCTGTATTCAGCAGACTAATTCCCCTATAGTTATTGCAATCTTCTTCATTTCCTTTTTTATAGATTGGGATAACCAGTGCTTTTTTCCAAGTGCTAGGAGTGTTTTTCCAGACATCCAAACCATAAAATTTTTCAGAAGTCTTTCATTAAAATTTTCACCTGCATTTTTGCATAGTTCTATATTTATATTGTCTTCTCCTGGTTTTTTCCTATTTTTCATATTCTTTATTGCATTTTTCAGTTCTAACATTGTGATATTTTCTATTAGGTCATTCTTTGTTTTATAAAATTTTATTTCATTTTTCTCATCTGTCCAGAGATTTTGAAATAGGTCGCCCATTTTCTAAATCTATTGTTTGTATTTTCATCTTTTCTTTTATTTCTTTATTCATGTATTTTATTACTTTATAGGTTTTGGGTTGTGGCTTAAATAAATCCTTTTCTAGTTCTGTTACGAAATTGTTCCATCTCTCTCTCTATGTTTTTGCCTTACTTCTTATTTTGCAATTGCACTGTTTCTTTTATATTTATATTTCTGCTTCTATTGTGTTGGAATTTTTCTAATCCATTTGCGCTTTATTCCTAAGGTTTTTGTTGCTGCTTTTGTGAGAATTTGTTTCATATTTTCCCATTCATCTTCTATGTCACTTGATTCATGTGTGGTTTCTGTTTTTAACTTTGTAGCTTGGTTGGCAAGAATTCAATTTTATGTGTTTTTAGCCACTTTGGTTTAAATCGAGTTTTTGCTGATATTATATAATGATCAGAGTTTAATTCAAAGCCTCGATATGCTCTTACGTCTAAAATTAACTCCTCTAATTTAAAAATTTGCGATAACGTAGTCAATTACTGATTTGTATCTTTTGGCTGACCAAGTATATTTATGTATTTCCTTGGAGAAACCTATAGGACAAGTAAATATTAGAACCTATAGAATCAGGTAAGTACTAAAAATAAAAATTGTACCTATATAGTTAGGCTCAATTTTAGTGAAGATGGCAAAGTAATATGGAAAAAGAGTAGAGTACAGAATTAGCAAAGTTGGTATGGTAATGGAATCAATTGAATAAATCTGCATGACATACGAGAGAAATTTTTCAAAACAAAGTAGCTGTATACAAAATAGTGTTCAAACCAATTTAGCTTAAGGATCTGAGGATTGGATTAGAAATAAAACAGTTAATTAATGACTGACCGCCACATATATGAGAGTGCTGAATGAGAGGCAGAATCATATTAAAAATGAAGATATTAGGAAGAAAGTTGACATTATTAGCACTCGGGAATGTATGAGCGGAGCTATTCCCCGGTTGTGTAGTTACTGAAACACATGAAATATGAAATAATAAATAACATGGAGATTAAAGGGAATGATGGTTGTACTATGCACTTCTAAAATGTTGCATAAAAATCTCTCAATTCAAATATCGTGATCACGGCACACGATTCTAAAAGATGAAGAATAGCCATTTCCTTTTCAAGCGAATTGAATCGTGAATCAAAAGACTTCCTTCTATGTAACTCAAATATCAAGTGTAGTCATACCGATCTATTATTTATTTACTGCTTTTCAGTATTCATCATAGTATATTGTTTCAACTTGTGGAAAGCGTCTCCTAGGAGAACGAAATCTGTGTAAAGAGGGCGCTATTATAATCTCCAAATAACAACGTAATGATATAATTTATAGAGTAAAATGTACAATAATCGAAGCGTCATGGTTAGTTTTTATTTGTGAACGCTATTTAAATTAAACAGATGCTTTAAGTTTAAATTTCCATTGTGTATACAGGAGGAATTCGAAATCTTATTTCCTAAACTACGTCTGTATAAATAATAGCAATGAATTTCAGTTTGTAATCAGTGTTGCTTTGAATATTGTTTTATACAACAAAATCTGTAAACATTTCTCCCATAAATTTTAACCAACATGATTAATATTTGCAATTAAAATCAAATCAATTTTACCACTTATAAAATAAAAATGTTGTTTTGCTATTTTAAAAGTAATATAACCAACAATTACTCTTCTGGTTATGGGTAAATAACCACAAAAGTATAAGATAAGGACACGGAGAGGTGAGAGAGATTGGATTCATATGTGTTGAGCAATTGTTATTGGAAATACAATGTTAAATTTGAGGCATTAATCTTCTCTGTATATCTTAATACATTATAGTAATAGTAATAAAAGGTACTAAATGATTAGATCAATGGTTCAAATTAGTAGAATTTCAATACGGTCTCGGAAGAGAAAATCTTTACAATAACTTTTCATATTAAGGAAAATTAGATAGTCTCACACAGCGCTGACAGGATTTTTCGTTGCAGACAATTGCTCGTAGACTGGGAGATACAGTATAATCTTCTGTGTACTCTATCTCTGTATTACAGAAGGTTTGGTTTCGTAACCTAATAGCCAATCATAGGGCTGATTATGTTTTCACGCAACCAAGTAATATTGAGTCTGGCATGTTAATAAAAATATGAGATATGATTCTTCTTCCATCTAAAAGGACTCGGCAAACCAAAAAAAAAACTATATGTTTTGTCATTTGCATTTCAACTGCGTCATTCTAAGTCATCAAAAACGCCTCAGTAACTTATACTTATTTCTGAAACACAAGCGGAACGTTTCTTTAAGAAGGCGGATTTCCTTGTAGGGAATGCTGCAGTTGAAGTAATAATAAAGAATGATGAATAATGATGGAATTATTACCTGTGGAGAACTCCCTCTAAATGACCAGACGACCGGTCCAGAAAAGGCACGTTATGGAAATGTCCACTGGTTGCCGGAAAAAGAATTTCATATCACACGAAATTTGTCAAGCAGTATATAAATAAACGCTCATTTATATTTCAGGCTTATGTGTGCAACATTGTTTTATTAAGTTTTAGATATTTAAACATGAATTCATTAAAACATGTTTGAAACAGATAATGCATACTACGTTTCGAGAACTGAAACACGAACTCGGTAAAATATAACTTGAATTTTAAACATCGGCACTTATAGGCCTTTACGGTTCACGACCTGCAAAGACCAGTTATAGTAACTACAATTTTTCGGATAAGGTGGTTAAACATATGTATATTTTATATATAAATTGAGAGTGTTTTGCTCGACGGTTTGCCTAGTAGTGGAATGAAAAATTCGAGTTTCTTTGAGAAAAAAACGTCTACCATCCCCTTATGAGGAGGCTAGCTCGCCTTCTGTTGAAAACGCTCTAACTGAGTTCTTCTACTTCCTAAATGAGACGCAAACTTAGCACTTTTTAAGCAAAGGATGTGTCGAAACCGACTGAGCAACAGAGGTTCTTAACATATAATTTATTAAAGCTAATATTTCTCTATTTGACGTCACTGGAAGCCATATTGCCACACTCGTACCTAGTAAGTTTTGGAGAGCGATGCCTTTTGCTAGAAGAGCCGCAGATTTTTAACACACAGTTAGTAAGACAATCACAAGCAGCCATTCTCATGGCGGGATTCGAACCCGCAGTCTCTTGACTAGGATACCACTGATGACCGAGTGGCACTAACCACGCGGAGATCCAGGACGGCTCACTAACATCTTCTGAGCTAAAATATTGACGTTTTGAAATTATTGACCTATGGAACAATCATTCAAGTATACTAGAAGAGGTTTGCTAGAAATTGTAAATTATACTTTCTCTCTCTCTCTCTCTCTCTCTCTCTCTCTCTCTCACACACACACACACACACGCGTGACACAAGAATAAAATAGGATTACATCTGTTTTGTTTTTTTCAAGAAATTCGAATGTCGGAAGTAAATAATCATTGCACTATCTCTGTATTAAATAGCAGGAAAGGACACTTTCTTCATTATAGTTCCTTCAAATCTGAAGAGTAATTATTTAAAAAAAAACTTGAGACCTTTCCATAGCATTATAAGTTGAAGTTGGATGACCACATGTTAATTTCTCATATTTGGATAATATGTAATAGTTAATATTGGACTGTGTGAGTTCGGCAGTTGATTTTCTTTATATACTGTATATATATATATATATATATATATATATATATATATATATATATATATATATATATATATATATATATATATATATATATATATATATATATATATATATATATATATATATATATATTTATACACTACTAGGAAGGAAAAAGGAAGACACCATATTGAGAAACTCCGACCATCAACCCCAAATTCAACTTGTCCGCAGACGAATGGCAGTTTTTACGTATTATCCTTCGTAGCACCCCGCGGTCACGTTCAGTGAGTGTGGTGAATCGTCCACTGCGGATATCAGTTGCAGTTGACTCCATGCGCTTCTATCGCATATGGTATCACTGATTGTTAACCTGGGATGGCCCGAATTGCAACAATTTGTCGAACTGGTAAGCCTGTAACGTGAGATCCTATCACAATGCCTCTTTCAAACTTCCGGAAAGCCATTTCACCCGAAACACAGTTGCACTGATTTGGGAACATTATATTCCTCCAATTTATACCGGCTACAAAACACGTGACTCTTTAGATGGAACGATGCACCTTTCCTATGGGGGTTGTCCGTTGACTTCTTTCCAAGCTGCGTGTGTGTGTGTGTATATATATATATATTTTTTTTTTTTTTTCCCCAAGGCAAGATAGACAAACCAGACAGAGAACACGCGTTTTGACAGACATAGCAAGCTATACAGATACGACTAAACTCCCTTTTATAACATTATTGAGGTTTATATGAAATGAATGTTTTGACGGAGACGTTTGAGTTTTCAATTCTTGAAGGTAACAAAGTATAAATATAATTTCGAGAGGATAAAATTACGAAAAAGATAACTATTGACGTATTTAGAACAGCATACATACGAGTTGTGTTTCGAAAATATCGGGAGTCAATTTCATGTGAAATATGTGGGCGAAGGTTATTACATAGACTATTATTAAACACGTGCTGTACCAAATCCTTTATGAATCAGCACTATAACAAAGGCCAACATATCATTCAAGGACTCATCTGAGACTATTTTGTCTCTTGCTCCATTACTAGGAGAAAGATAAAAATCATCCCGGATATTGCTTTGTGAAAATGAGTTAAGTGACAAAGCATAATGGAAAGTGAGAAAAATTTTAATGTCTAAAATGAAATTCAAGGAAACTGCTTAGAATTCCGGAATAATTACGACATGCAGTGAAGCATGCACGAAAATAAACCTTGACCCTTATGTATTTTATTATTCAGTAATGAAGATACAAGTAAATATAAAAGCATTCATTTCTTTGTGGCGTTGGTGAACACTCAAAATTTATGGGTTTTTTCTAAATGTCGTCGAAGTTTTGCTTATCATAAATCAGAAGAGACACTGGTAATTGCACAAGGATGAGGAGGACCAAAAGCTTAAAAAATTTTGATATTTTTCATATTTGAATACTTCACGGAATTAATTAAAAACACGTCATTTAGTAAAATATCAGACAGTACGTTTTATGGTCTTGATCCGTCTCTTTTCCAACAATGTGACCTCACATCAAACTGCTGGAAGCAGTCTGATGTGGGATAAGACAATTGGAGTAACACCATTCATTTGCTTCTCCAACAATTGAAGCAGCGCCATTTGCTTCTACTTTAGACGACTTTGGGCACACAGTAATAAAAAAGTCACTTTAAGCTTATTATAACATAAGTGGCTAATATATATCACTTTGCTAATATGAAAAAAGCTATTTAATTTGGCTTGTAAATAGAATGATCTTTTTATGACATATAACGAAAACATACAATTTAAAGACAAATTCTGAAAACCGTTTGGATCAAAAATTGTGTTTCATTACAAAAACTTTTAAATAAGTAGTTCAGAAGATTTTGTCTTTATATGAGATACAGTGGCATAACAAATTTTCTTCCGTCTTTCGCTATGAGAACAGAAACTAAATCGAGCAGATCGTAAACTGCTCAGCACTCTTTCTTACGATCTATAGCAGCAGTGCTTATCCTTTACAGAATGCACGGGGAAGACTATTTTAGTTTTCATAGAACTGTGATCAAATAATCATATAAATTAATAAATGAAATGAATTTAAATATAAAAACACACATTGTAAAATAAAATAATCAAAATATATTATGGATTTTAAGACATACCAAGTATAACGTAGATACACCATAAAATTATTAAATAATTCTATTATAAAAGAGAAATATTATTTCTAAAAACAGGCGCAGGGTTTTGCCATCTTGACCCTTGGAGGGTAATGGATGGCAATGGTGTAGCTAATGAAGTTCTAACTGAGGCTCGGCAATTGCTGCTACCCTCCTGCCGTGATCAGTGCTTTAATTTAATAGCTCAATAACACCTTATCCCTACACTGTCCTCTACAGATAACGGGGAAGATGAAAAGCATTCTTGCTTCGCCCCTTTAAGCCAGTCCTTATAAGGACATATAAGGATGAAAACAAGCGCGGTGTGTGAATAAGGAAATCGACCGTGAGATGCGGTGATTGTTTCATTCAATCCAATACCCTTGGAGGGTAATGGATGGCAATGCTGTACCAATGAAGTTAAACTGAGGTTCGGCTGTTGCTGTTACCCCCTTGGGCGCTGAGATTCGAGAGTTTTGAGTTCGCTCTCTTAAGGTTTTTGCCTTAAGGGAGCAATCTGAGTCTCCAGGGAAAGTGTTCTCCGGCACGGCCCGCTGAGGGGCTTTGTCGGTGAATGATTTTCTTCGGAATTTGAGAGGTTCTGCTCTGTGGTGGGGGAGACCGTCACTGAGTGGAACCAACGCTGAGATGAGATATGGACGGTCTTTCGCCCACTATGGAGTGGCCTAGAGATCGTCCGAATTTTTTTGAGTTCACCTTTACTTAAACAGTCGGTGATTAATATCCTTGGAGGGTAATGGATGGCAATGCTGTAGCCAATGAAGTTCTAACTGAAGCTCGGCTATTGCTGTTACCCTCCTGCCATCATCAGAGCTTTAATAGCTCAATAACACTTTATCCCTACACTGTCCTCTACAGATAAGGGAAGATGAAAAGCATTCTTGCTTCGTCCCTTTAAGCCAGTCCTTATTATAAGGACTATAAGGAAAACAGGCGAGAACTGGAATCGACCGTGAGATGCGGTGATTAATACCCTTGGAGGGTAATGTTGTAGCCAATGAAGTTCTAATTGAGGCTCGGCTATTGCTGTTACCCCTCCTGCCATGATTACAGCTTTAATAACTCAATAACACCTATCCCTACACTGTCCTCCACAGATAACGGGGAAGATGAAAAGAATTCTTGCTTCGCCCGTTTAAGCCAGTCCTTATCCTTGTAAGGATAAGAAAACAGGCGATGATGTGAAGTCTCTCACTGAAATTTTTCAACTATCATAGCTAAAAATAATATTAGCAATTAGCTAGCTATATTTATATATATAATATGAAAAAGATATTCACTGATACTCTACGTAAGAGATATCAGTTTTGAATATATATTTATATTTATATTGATACTCTACGTAAGAGATACCAATTGTGAATATATATTTATATTTATACTGATACTCTAGGTAAGATATACTAATTGTGAATATATACTTTCAAAATCTGGTTTGAAAAGAAGACTATGAATAAAAAAAAGAGAGATAAAAAAAGAAAGTTCGTACAATTCTGCTATTCAACTCATTGCAGTGACATGTTCCCAGTTCAACGGAAAAATATTCATAACATAAGTTCGATTTGATTTGGCCCTCAAAGATTAAAAATTAATGAAAAATGGAAACCATTTTACCTTTTAACACTGAGTTACAGAAATCACGTATATTTCATTCTTGATGGTATACAAATGAAACTACTGTATTGTATTAAAAAGCTTAGTTCTAATGATATCTAAACTTCCAAATATTCTTTAGCAAAAATAAATCAGATTACACGGGATGGTTGTTTTATAATAAATCTACTCAAACTTCTGAAGAAAATTCTACAAGTTTCATTAAGCTTTCAAAATTTAATATTCTGAAATTTTATTACATTTGTATTAAATGAATCCAAATTGTAATAGGTTTGGGTAACAGCATAAACTTCTGATTAATATATTAGCTGATCGTAACTTTCTTGCATTCGAATGTATTCTAATACGACTCTCTGTCCCATAATGCATTGTTGTAACATTTCTGCAAAAAAGAGAAAGAAAGAAATATTAAAAGATGTTTTAAGAAATTTTTTAAGCGTTAAAGAAGATAAATCACAAAATTTGACTTACCGAAACTTCTACATATTGTTTTCTCATTTCATCGGTTACATTCTAAAACAAATTATATATTTTTTTAATTAAAAGCAAGACAGTTAATACTCTTTGTAAATACACTCAAATAATTAAAATCACTCAATTAAAATATATCATCTTTTTTTTTTTTTTTGGCTAGATGGTTGAAGCAAGAATACTTTTCATATTCCCGGTTATCAGAAGAAAATATATGGATAGGGTGTTATTGAGCTATAAGCTCTGGTCATGGCGGGGTAACGGCAATAGACGAGCCTCAGTTAAAACTTCATTGGCTACAGCATTGCCATTGCTTAGGAGGAAAACATTGATTAAAGTTTTGACTTAAATCTCTTGTTCTGAAATTTTATGTCAATGCCGAATTCGAATATATTACCTTTACAGAATGAAATGGCCAAATAAAAGTTATCCTTAAATATCTGATCCGTAATATAGTTTCCATAAATAAAATAAGCATGTATTTCTATAGTACACATGATTTCAATAGAAGCAGTTATTCAAAAAGCTAAAAGCAATACATACCGCTTTCATTAATTTGTATGTGTAGCACATGAATATCTGAAATTAAAATAAGAAATAATTAAATATAAAATTCTTTTATATTAACTATATTTAACTGACATTATAGAGTTCTAATTTTATTGCTTATTTTCGTTACACTTTTAAAATGTTTGAACCAGTATTATTTATGGTGCGTACGTGTGTGTGTGTGTGTGTGTGTGTGTGTACGCTGAAAGCTGCCATACATTGCTAATAAATTCATAATAAAATATTGTTTTAAATAGTGAGATTTCCACTAACAACCAATATAAGTTTCTGTAAATTCATTCATTTAAAATATTAAAAATAAGTAATTTTAAAGATTTACCTTTTCCCTTTTTTCACAATCATTGCATATATCTGTCATAATCGTATCTGCTACATCCCCAGATTCTGGCATATGTGTCTTGGAGCACTCAACTAAATACTGTAGTGAATAAATAAATGCAAAAAAATGCATACATATATAATTAGATTAAAAAAGTTATTTATTTCTATAGAAAAAAAAAATGAAATTTTAAAAACCATGAAAGTTTTTACACTAAAATACTTTAAAATTCCTACACATTATTTTTTTTAATCAAAAATAAAAATATAAGGAATTCAATTTTTGTTTTTATGATGAAAATTCAGTTTTTGTTTGTGTACGAATATTATAATTTCTTAATTTTTTTTTCTAAGAGCCGGCCTGGTTGTCCGAGTGGTTAACGCAGTGATGGCGAACCTTTTTACCCAGGTGTGTCAAACATCTTTTTTTTTTTTAAATATTGACGTTGTTGATGTGCCACTTGCATACATGCATTATAAATCGAACTACGTAATCATAGATGGTGACTTATACATATCATATTAGGCTATTTATTTAATAGGACATTGATATAAAATCTATGAATTCATATTATACAATTAATTTAATAAAGTGAAATTATAAACTTACATTACATTTAATGACTTTTCTGCTGCTGAGTACTGGAAGAAAGTTGCTTTATAGAAGGGCTATAGTGTGTACATTTTAATGCTGCACAGGCAGCGCTCATATCATTGCTCAATCTATTTCTCCCTTTCGATTTGATATTATTTAAGACAGAAAATAGAGTTTCACAAAAGTATGTAGAAGAGAAAATTATTAGAAGAGCTTTAGCTCTAACTACAAAACAAAATAGAAATAGAAATAGGCTAACTATAAAGTATAATTTCTTCAATGAACCGAAACCTACCTTCGCCTTAACTGAGAGCGATCTTACACGATTTATCGCAGTTTTTTCATCAGAATGCCAATATTTTTCAACCTCCAAGGTGCGTCACCTGAAAACCTCAAGTGTGTCAGTGCTGACACGCGTGTCATTGGTTCGCCATCACTGGGTTAGCGTATCCACTTAGGCATGGATGTCTATGACATTCTCCCAATATGAACTGGGTCACCATGTGAGAGGTAGGCCCCCAACCTCCCGCAATGGGAGAGGCCCTCCTGCAGTAAGTAGAAATATGGGCTGTTCGTTTTTTTCCCCATATATATTCGTAATTCAGTTTCAGAAGTTAATCATTGCGTCTTCTGGTTCTAATCACACTGTTCTTAATACTTTTTTAGAATAATAGGGATATTTTATGGATAGATTTGATGGAAACCTATTAATTTCTCAGTCTCATCTGTTGCGTCAATAATGTATATACGAAGAGCAGCAAATAATTGAAGAAAACAATAGGACAGATCTCTTCATGACTTCTTTCAAATGCATTTAATGGATTCCTTTTAGTCACACGCAGCTTTTTCAATAATTAAATACAAAATACACAAACATTGCGTTTTGTGATAAACTTTAACACTGTGTGCGTGTGTGGGGGTTGGTGGGTGGGTGGGTGTGGGTGTGGGTGTGGGTGTGCGTGCGCGCGCGCACATAAACACACGAACAGCAGTGCTTTCTAGCGCTTGTAAAAATATAATTTGGTTTCTTTAAATTGAATTTCTATCAACTGTCACCGTTTTAGATTCCATTATAATTTAGCAGCATCTTCTTGAATAATCAATCGGTTGCAGTCTTTTCATTCTTTTCATTATTTTCCGATTTGCCAATGAAACACTCTAAGGAATCATCCAGAGACCACTACCAACGGTATCATTTTCTCTTACGGTCATCCGCACATGACATTAAAGCATCATTATCAACAAAACAGAAAACCATTCCTGCTTAGATCGTTAACTCACCTCTATTCTCCAGTCATTAGTAGAGCAATTTTTGGCTTTCTGAACCCTTTCAGTGTCATTAACTAGAACGAAATGTAAGAGCAGCATCTTCTTGAATAATCAATCGGTTGCAGTCTTTTCATTCTTTTCATTATTTTCCGATTTGCCAATGAAACACTCTAAGGAATCATCCAGAGACCACTACCAACGGTATCATTTTCTCTTACGGTCATCCGCACATGACATTAAAGCATCATTATCAACAAAACAAACAGAAAACCATTCCTGCTTAGATCGTTAACTCACCTCTATTCTCCAGTCATTAGTAGAGCAATTTTTGGCTTTCTGAACTCTTTCAGTGTCATTAACTAGAACGAAATGTAAGAGCAGTCAATTTAGTGACATGATAAACATCCAGAATAATTCATGATTAAATTTATTTTAAAGAAACAATAAAAAATACTTCACTTAAGAAAAGTCACTCAAACACAACTATTATAAGTGTTTGTAACAATAGCAGAAATACCTACCTAGCTTGATAGTGTTTATTATTTATTTAGTTAAAAAACGGCTTTACTGATGTACCTTACAATGGAGGAAGTATTGGCTCCGTAATTTAATAATTACTGTGTGAAGAGAATGCCCAGCAAGGTAACCACAGGTTACCTTGCTGGGTAAGAAGAAGGGGACACAAAGCATTCCCCTCAACTCTTGAGACGAAATATGACAATAGCCACTTCACGCCTACAGTAAGAACAGCGGTGGTGCTTCACCTAGTCATTAACGCCATCTACACCTAAAGATCTAATTGCCATTTCATCCGACCACGGAAGGCATGCTTTCAAGGGGACAACAATCTCTTCGCCAGAGCTTCGTTTTGCAGAAATTGGTCATATCACAGAAAGGCGAGGTTGACTTGGCTGGGATATTGCTCTTTACTAGCCCATTAATGGTCCTAAATTGATGGCGTTATCTTCGAGCCGCTTTCCAAGAAACAATGCTTGATGAGTTACCGTATTTATGAGCGGCATCAGGTATCAAAACATACTTCACATTTCTCATAGCACCCGAAACGAGAATCTACTTCCGACATTATCTGAGCAATAACACTTATTTCTTGGATCGATACGTCTTTAAGCCCTTTTCTACAAACCATAATGATCCATTTCATGAGTGCATTCCTTTTAAACGATTTTAATCACAATCTATGGATTTTAGTTTGTTGGACTTATGCGCTAAGTAAATTTTCATGATTCGAACATTTTGATGATATAGTTCTTTCTTTGCAAAACCCTGGACTTATGAAGTTGAGAAACATAAGGCCACTTGAACCGAAGTCGAGTTCCTTAGTTTCCGATAACAGTGGCGGTATCTAGAATATTTTTATAAATATAAAGCAAATAAATGATAAAGAATAACCTCTTCACATGGCCTTAGTTGTCTCCTTGTTGTAAACTCTAAACAGAGCTTAATTCACTTGCTGGTTATCAATATATAATTATCTCTATTCCACCGAAATTACTCAATATATTCCATATGTTTATTAAAACGCAACGTCACTTTTACTACCGACTGCGTTCAGTGCTAGTTTCTAATTTTGACAAAAGCTCTGCACTTGTTAAAATTATGTACTTGTAGAGTTGCTAAATATTTTATATCTCAGATAATATTCCAACGTATCACAAATTGTGACACAAAATTAGATATATTTAAAGAATTGCAAGTTTATGATCTAACCTTTTAGAAAAATGGTTGAAATTTTTTCTATCTCATCCCATATAAAGTACGTTACAAAATCGACAGCGCATTGTGGGTAAAAGTGGCTGAGGAGACACAAGGAACCTTTACTAGGAGAATTGTCCAAAAGAACAGAAGTGGAAGGAACAAAAAAGGAGAACACGAAGTTAGCTCACTAAGCAAAGCCATACTTACACTTTTCCGGAGGAGGGGCAAGCGCTAGAGTCCCCCCCCCCCTTACAAAATGAGTAAAGACAAAAACAATAAATATATACAAAAAACTTTTATTACATTTATTAAAAAACTTATGCAAAGTAAAGAGCTTACATATCAAACACAAATGCTACACTACCGCTAAACAAAGACACTGCAAATGTTTTTTCCCAGACTTCTCTTTCGCAAATATATCAAAAATATCATCATAATTCAAATTATTCACAACATCATTTTCAATAAATAATAGTGATAAATTTCACATCTTATCCTGATATAAAGTGTTTCGTAAATAATTTTTCGCCCTTTAAAGAACAGAAAATGAACATTATCTGTTTGTAGTATGACCGCAAACAGATACGGTTCATTTCAAAGTCATTAGTGCTGACTCAAGCAAACCATTTAATTAAATGGAATGGGTAAAGTTTGACTTAAAGTTTCTCTTTCTCTTTTTTTCCAAAGAATTTAACATCATTAACTGTTAAGATATAAAAATTACAACTGCACATTTGAAGGCCTATATAAAAGACAAGCAGCAATAAAATGCGTACAAGAATGTAAAGTTAAAATACCATATACTATAGCTATTGATATTATTAGGGAAAAGATCCCCCTAACTTAATTATATATAAGTTTAATATACTGTAGATTAATTAAAAAAGTGTTTGAAGTTTTCTCAAAACGTTTTGTGATCAATTTTAAAAATATTTAATTTTATTCAAATTAATAACAATGATAAATCCTAAATAATAATAGATAAGTAATAACTTATTATTCAAAAATTGAATAATAAAAAAAACTTAATGCAACCCTATGAATAACAGAAAATGATACAATAATACAATCTAGCTATGAATAAATATACTAGTAAAAAGAAACGAAATTCCTTGAACATTTTGTGTATTTTATACTTTTCATTATTTTATATTTTAAATATATATTTCAAAAAATAACATCATCAAAATAGTCCAACTACATCCATATGGAAGTGGTTGAAATCTCTATTGTGATATAATTATAAAGGCTTAATAAAATCGAAAAGTTTCCGATATATCAAAAGCCCAATATAGTTATTGAAAATCATATCAATTAATGATGTTTTAAATCCAATGAGAATTATTATGTAGCAAAAATAATCAATTGATGGAACAACAGCTTAAGAGAACGATCCAGATGAGAAAATATATATGAAACCTTAGAATATAGGACAGTTAATGGCACGTTTGGTATGCACTCTAAGCGTTGAATTACTGAGCACTGCAGAGGCGCTTCTCTATAGAATTAAGAAATGAATCAAGCTATTTGCTTCTAAAATTATCATGAATATAATTTCCATTTGTTTCTCATAGATGAATGAATAGCATACTTACTGCACCATGCCTGAAATACATTCAAATAATCTTCTCTTTCTTCCACATCTTGAACCACGACAAATCCTAAGCAGATGGCAAGCAACAGAAAATACGAGATCATTGCGAATGATTTAGCAGACGAGCTAATGTCAGTTAGAAGTGTGTTTGTTCACGTTAGAATAAGAATGAGGTATTGCGTGGCATTTTAGAAATGGGTGCTCAGATGTCTTGACGTCAACTGATGTTCAGTTTTATTTGTCCTCAAAAGGTCTGTTAAGTTGGGTGGGGTCTCTTAGCTTCTCTACTAAACAATGACACATCACTTTTTTTTTTTTTAATCAGTACGGTGTTTTATATAACTGCAGTTTTGTGTTCTGCGTTGTAAATAATCAGCCATTCGTTCTCATTGTACTCTTTGTTTCTAAGTACAAATACACAAAATTAAAGAATTATCTTAAAATTGCCATTTCTCTTTTTGCCATAGAATTAAACATGATTAACTGTCAGGATATAAAAATTTGATTCCGTTTACTGCCAAATATCGAAATCTTACATTGTAAGATTTCGATATTGGATACGTATATAAATAAAGACAAGCAGCTACCCAATACCCATATACTACATAAATAAACACGTATAAACAGGGCGGCAGAAGCGGGCATTCAGAGCATGCAGGCGCCTCTACGAAGGGGGGATGCGCCGTTTCATAGACTTAAATATTCAATATTCATACACTTAAATACAAACATCTTCCAATTCTTGTATAGATTACCAAAGAAAATCACTTCCTATTATACCAAGAACAACTCCTGCGTCTCTTGCTTTGCTACCTTTCACCAAAAAGACATCAGAAAAATCTTTAATAACTTGAATATCAACAAGTTTCCTACTCCAGATGGTATTCACTCAATGAGATTAAAATCTGTGCTCATTAATTAACAGCCATGTTGTATTGTCTTGTACGATCTATCGTACTCGATTAGTAGCTACCTAGCAAGACTATACACCACAAAGATAAAATTTAGGTATCAAACTACTGTCCCATGTCCAACCTTAATTTTATTATAATAATAAAGGAAAAGATCATCGACAGCAACTTCATTACTACCTGGAAGTCTATTAGTTAATTAATGATCACCAATATGGATATTTCCACTCTGTCGCCAAAGCAGATTGCTCGCCAACCTTACTCACCTTCGGACACAAGTCATGAGAAATTTGGAGAAACAATGTTGTTAACTCTTGCCTTTTACAGGACATTTAATTGGGCTTTACGTAGAGGTCAACTCCCTAAGCTGCTATACTTTAGACTATTTAGTTGCGTTCGTCAGTTTCCTCTCTGGTCATTCACTACGTGTAATGGTAGATAATTTCCTTCATTAAGATTTCCCTCCAGCAAGATTATTGACCTTCTCTCACTAACTTCCCATCGTATCCATAGTTTTGCTGAGGACAATTGTTCATTTATTCAATCTTGTAATGTTCAAATGATCCAAAGTTCAATAATTTCCATAACAAATATGTTGAATACTATCCTATCATCATTATGCTTTGAGAATGAGGACAATTTAGTGAATTTCAATGATAATATCCTGGCATGTTTCTCATAACCAAGATCTCACGTTACTTTTCCATATGTTTGCACTGAGATCTGCAGTGAAGATCAAATTCATATTCTATGGCAGACGAATGCACTTACAGTCTTTTGTAGCGCAAACACATCATCGCAAACACATCATCATCAAGACCTTCTCACCTATTCAACTGCTATCACTTAAATATCAAAATCGTTTTTCCTTAGAATAACTTAGTATTCACGCCTGGAGTAGTTCATCGAAATCTTCCTAAAATTGCTTGTTGCTCTCCAGAAAGAAGAAGATAGCCCTCTTAATATGTGACCTCTCTCTCTCTCTCTCTCTCTCTCTCTCTCTCTCTCTCTCATAATGACAATGCACTTTGGTTGGAAAGATGTGGGTTCGAATTCCGCATCGGATGTAAAGAACTTTATATGAGCTTTTCAACAGGAAATAAGTTAACCTGTCTTATATAGAGGTGGTGGGATTTTTTTTATTTCTGAAATTCGTGTTTTTCATTCCACAAGACAGACGAACCTATATGAAGAACCCACGCAATTAACAGCCATACAAACTTTGCCGATAGGTTTAAAGACCCTAACATAGTATTCATCAGGATTCAATGCGAGTCACTTGACCGTGAGGAAATATTCAACCCACACATTGAGGCAGATGAGATAAGATTAATCCTTTAATGTTTCAAAAACGTGTTAGGAAATTTCTCAGAATATTTCTTTATTATCAAAATATAAATAAAGGAAAACCTCGCTTAACGCGATTAAGTAATCCATCGATTAATGCGCGTTAAGCGAATACAATAAACAATAGGAATAACTATAATTTGTCCATCAGTTGGTGTAAATTTGAAAAAAAAATTACAGTATAAGCTATATTAGAAGAAAAAACCAAGATAAAAAGCCAAATGGCTATTTTTTCTGGCGAAGTTAATTAAATTAAGGGGATAAAAATCCCTTATTATTTTATAGCCAGTATGCGAAACTCTGAGATCGAAAACTACGATCTAAGAGTTTCATGCCGAAGAACTATCGGCGAATCCAAGCGTAAGTGAACACCTGGTCGTTTGACTTCGGCAGAAAAAATAGCTATTTGGCTTTTTATCTTAGTGAACACGTAAGTGAACACGACCAGGTGTTCACTTACGCTTGGATTCGCCGATAGATCTTCGGCATGAAACTCTTAGATCGTAGTTTTCGATCTCAGATTTTCGTATACTGGCTGTAAAATAATATGGGATTTTTATCCGCTTAATTTAAGAAGATAAAACCATCAAAAGTAATAAAAATCAGTTGCTTAAATTTTTTTAATGTCTAAACATTTGATTGAGCTACTTTTTTTAACAAAAAAATTAAGACGATGTTTAAATCATGCTCGACTTTTTCATCTTGTTCTGCAATTTGCAATAGCTGGTGATCGCTTTATCAAGATTTCGGCGGACTTCCAAGCTTCGTTCCCTATCAGGATCAGCATCAAACAAAATTTCCTTAGCATGCTCAATGTGATTGAAAACTAGCTCAAGTTCTTTTGCAGTTAGCTTCTTTGTCGTAACATTCTCTTCTTGTTCGCGCTCCTTATCTTCTTCTTGTTCGCGCTCCTTATCTTCTTCTTCTTCTTCATATGCATACTATTCTTCTAGTTGAAGGAGATCATTCTGTAACTCGCTTAACTGTTCTGAATGGGAATCGAGCAAGTTTCTCACATCTTCATTATCCAGTTCATTAAATCCAAGATTTTTTTCCTATTGTGAATTTCTTCAGTAATTTTAGATATTAGATTTTGTGCACAATAAACTAAAATAGGCTTGCGTTTAAAGTCACCTTCTGCATTGCCTCCTAATAAAAGCGTAAGACGATCTTTAGACACTTTGTATCCTGGTTGAGATGCTTTAGTTTTAGCTAGGAAAGATTTTGTTGGCATGCTTTTCCAAAAGAGACCAGTTTCGTCGACGATGAATATTTGCCGATCGTCATAATCAGCCTCCTGAATTATCCTTTGCAATTTTTCAGAAAACTTGACCGCAGAATCTTTATCAGCACGAGCAGAATCCCCACTTATGCTTAAGTTGTGCAGTCCAGTTCGATTTTTAAAACGGTCACGCCATCCTAAACTCGGAGGTAAAGCTTTCACATTCCTCTTGAAATTTGGTCTCTTTCAATGAGTTAAAATATTGAGAGCTTTTGCCTGCATATTCCCTGTACTAAGAGATATTCTTTTTTGGTTACAATCCTCAATTCAGAGTGATAGAAGAGGTTCTATATCGATCATTAAATGGCTTCTATTTCTGGTGATCTGCATGCTTAAAGAAGCAGTAGCGAATCATGTACATTCTTTGACAGTACATATCCAGAAACAGAAGATGCTTCATCGACCAGCATTGTTGTGAAATGTAGCGTGTTTCAAAAGTACACACACACACACACACACACACACACACACACACACACACACACACACACACACACACACACACACACACACACACACACACACACACATTAAAATTTCTATTTTATGAACATTATGAATTTAATTTTTTTTAAATATTAAAAGTAAAGTAATTCTTTACATTAAACTAATTTTTAGATACCAGTAGAATATAAAAGTGTTTACCATCCTGAGTAAGGATACGCAAGTCTTAGATTTGGGTGCTTTTGAATATCCTTCAAGGTTTTTCATGGGGATATTAGAAAAAAAATTGATTCTAATCAAGTTGCAAACTGTGAACATTGGAAAAAATGTGGAAGATATTTCAACAAGAAACAAAACATTTTAATTGCCTTATGCCTGACCATTTCTAGAACTGTTAAAGAGACATGTTGTTCATGAACTGTAGAACCTGGGATACTTGCTGTATCCCAGTTGTCGCACAATCATTGTATTACTACGCCACTTTCATGTCTCTTAATGACTTTCAGGTTTTCCTATAACGTAATTACTTTTCTTCTCTTTTTATTACTGCCGCTTTCTTTATCAATCTTTCTCTTTTCCATATTAGGCGTTGCATATAATAAATCCTTATAGGTATCAAAATTAAAGCAACATGAAGGAAAAGTGATTGAGCAAGAGAACAGAGTTTGCACGTGCGCTTGCGATGATAGCTTTCAGTCAACCGCCGAGTGTCGTTCGGCCACCGCCCGCACCACTTCTACTGCACACTGGCTGCTACAAGTGCCGCCGCTTGCTGCAAATTGGCGACAAAAAATTTCGCATAATCTAAAAAATCGCGTTAACTGATTAATCACTCACTTAAAGCTGGAAATAGTATCATTTCACTCAATCGCGCTAAGTGATTATCGCGCCTATCGAATTCGCGTTAAGCGAGGTTTTCCTATACATATTCAGGAATTTGTGAATATAATGATTAAAGCTATTATTGTTTATATAAAATGTATTTGGTATATTTCCAAATTTATCAGATATATTTGGAAAAGTATAAAAAATTAGCACAAACATCGTAAAATATTTAGTGGTAATTAATGATTTTCTTAATTCTTTTTGTTTAAATACAAACATTATACATAAATCATTTGGTCCTATAAAATCTTAAAACAAATCGGAAAAATAAATCCTGATCTGGTTGGCCGAGTGGTTAGCGTACCCGATCTCCAACCAACCCGTCTGCGAGTTCGAATTCCGCGTGGACGTCGATGTTTCTGATTGTTTCTAGGTGGGAGATGGATATCATCGCCTAGTGTGAGACCACAACTCCAGCTTATTGGAGGCCTGAAGTGGGTTTACGGATGAAAATAAAAAAAATTAAAAACCACATAAAAAATATAAAATTGATAAAAAAAATAGGGGAAAAATCCTTATCCCTCACTCACTGTACAAAATGTACTATAGGCTTGCAAATAACCTTTTTGTGGGTGAGAGCAACATAAAAATACTCCAGTTTATCATGATAAAATCTTCTCTTATCCTTATAGAAAGCGTATAACTAACCATGCAAAGTCCTTGCATCGTTATCTGACTAACTAAATTGTCATAAATAAGGTAATAATTTATTCAATATTTATAACTGCTGCATCTAGAATATCGGAAGATAGACGACGATTAGCTTTTGGTTGGTATTTGTGGTAAAAAAAGTATTATTAATTATAATTCTGATATATTTAAAAAAAAAGTCGCTTTCAACGATGATTTGCAAATTTGTCTTTAAAAAAATTTTTTTTTTAAATCACAGTCATTTATATTATTATTTATTCGTGTAAATTGGCTCCTTTTTAATTTCTGAGTTGACCAAAAAAAATTATTAGTTTATACCTAGCGTTACTCGCTTTTTTTTGGAGGTTGGACTCTTAGTGTTTTGAAGATCTATTCTTCAAAACACTAAGAGTGTTTTGAAGAATAGATCTTCAAAACACTAACAATTCTACTATAGTATAACCGAAAGTGATGGTTGTTTACATGAAAAATAAACTTGCTTGGTAACTGAATCTTCATTTTGTATAATATGTTTCAAAATATCAATTTTATTGTTTTAAAAGGTATTTCATATTTATTTAAAATACATTTTTTGCTAAAAGAAAATAATGATACTTCAATACAGTAATGGTTAACATTATCTTATATTTAATACCATAGAATACCATAGAAAAACACAATTCGCAGATGTCTCTGAATTGTGTTTTTCAATTCAGAGACATTAATTTATTAAGTCCTGTTGTATTTCATTGGCATTATTAGACTTGGAAAGACTTGGAAATTGTTTACTGTTTTAGATTTATTTTGACTTTATGTTTCTCTACTTGGTAATTTCCTTAACACATTTAAATTAATTGTTCACAGATTATCTGATTTATTTTATAGGTAAATGCACTAAAAAGGGAAGAAAATTAACTTAAACTTTGCAGAATGATCATATTTCTCAAATATGTAGCAAATAGGAACAAAATAATTCACAATTATCAAAATGCGAAAATTATAAAAGCCAGACTGAAACATGGGCGAAATGTTCTGTTATACAAGAATTATTTTAAAATGCTTAAACATTTTATTTCCTTTTTTAAAATTAAAAAAAAAATACTATAGTTGTCACTAGACTGAGCATATTTTCAGAAATCTGGTATTATTTTTGATTTTATCAAAATATTTCTTTGCTAAGTTGTAGTTTATCGAGGCACTTAATTAATTTGTTCAGCGAATTTAAGGTCCCCTAGTTTTTTGATTAAAATAATAAAAGACTATCATCTATAAGATGGTGAATCCTTCTGAGAATTATGACTAATTTAACTCCAAGTTTTATTAAGTTTATAACATCCATATATTATCAGTAAGAGTGATGAGAGCTTGGTCCACCTTTGCTCGGAGTTGCCTGGTGTTGCACCACCTTACGTCAGTCCTGAAGATATTTTCAGGCGCAAACTTTGTTTGCTTACACTTGGATAAAGGATTAAATTAAATTTATTATATCAATATATTATTTTGTTTTAGTTTCTCGGTGTTCTATATTCACAATGCGTGTTAATAAAACCATATACTTTTTATGAATTTTAATTTCAAATTTAAATGCGATTTTGTAGCTTTATTAGCAACTGGATGGGAAATAATTTGGGCAAAAATTGAATTTTTAAATATTTTAATGAAAATATCAAAAACACAAAATTTTAATAAATCAACAAAATTTATTACAGCAATTGGAACTTTCTGTTTAGGCAGTATATCAATTATGAACATAATTTGCACTTGTTCTGTATTTATTAATGACTTCCAAGTGTTCTTTTCGACTTTCTTTAATATTCAGGTCTGTCCCATAACGCCATACTGTAGCATTTCTAAATCGCAAAAAGGGAAGAAAATACATGAATATACAGGTAAGAAATCTTCCAAGTATGAACAGTAAAGCTCTACACACACACTATTGCATACTATACTATATAAAATCATATGTTGAGTTAAAAATGCAGATATCGTCTTCCACGTTTATGAAATTAATGTATTTTGAAGTTATAGACTTGTTTCTCACAGCCTTTTCACCTTAATCAATAGTGACAATGCCCCTTAAGAGGTAAAACCTGGGTTCAAGAGACTGAATATGAATGACATCAATAAGGGTTTTCAAGATGATGTATAAGTAATAACAGTTCATGGATAGTAATAAAAAAAGAGAAAATCAGTTTCAAAGGTATTTAATATAATAACTATATACAATGATTTTTAAATGTAAATTACTGGACTACAAGCGAATCTGAGATAGGACTGTAATATGTTTATTACAGCTTTTTCCTAAGACGGGAGATTTCATAGTCGAGCTATTACTTTCGTCTGGATCCTCTCAAAAATGAAAAAAAAAATGCTATTAGGAGTTTTTTTTCACTATCAGAATATCTAACAGATAATCAATATCCCATTATGAATTATGAATTCCACAACTCTCGCTGTAAGGCATGGCGTGGGAGGGGGCACCTCATGTCCTTATATTCTGATAAAATGATGCTCATATGAGGTGTAATCGAAATATTTCCAGGTTGTAGGTCTGGGACGTGATTTAATTGGAATTATGGATGAAGATATCCTAATGCTTTGATGTCCGTATACTCTGTATATTACTGCATGTGTTCCTCGAGTGGTGTCGTTGTTTTAGGGAATGCAAAACTAGGATTTCCAGAAGGATATCTTTACCACCTCTCCATGTGAGATCAGCTAATTCACCTTTTTTTGAGTTAGTCGGTCTTATATGGAGGAGAAATAAACCTTCCTCGATTCCTTCTTCTAATATGATCTAATAAAAGCTTTTCCCTTCCTGGGTGTGACCGGGTTAGCTCACACAGGCGTTGGTGAGTTAACGTGATGAAAACCCAATAAAGAGAAAGTATGGAATGTCTGTAGGCTCAGTATCATCGAAGATTCTATTAAGGACAAATAGGATACGATTTTTTAAAAAGTTTTTCTACTCTGGTGAATTTTAATTACTTCATATTGCTTAAAAATACAAGCAGCTTTTTTAATACCTCGCCTATAGGTATTTCAATAATAACTGACTGTAGCTATTTTTTTTAAATGTGTTCACATAATTGTTACATACCTGTGTTTCTTCCCATTGCCTTGTCATTTCGTCTGTAATGTTCTATAAAGAACACAAGAAATTGATGAAGCTAACTTAATTTTCATTTATCAGAAATTATACATTCAAACAATTAGTAATTATTCCAACTTACACTAAAGTACAAAATAATTATAACAATTATTTTCATTATCCTGTTAAAAAAACTCACATGTTTAGCCTATTTAAACTACGTATTGCATATTGCTGTGTGTGTGTGTGTGTGTGTGTGTGTGTGTGTGTGTGTGTGTGTGTGTGTGTGTGTGTGTGTGTGTGTGTGTGTGTGTGTGTAATGAAAATCTATCGTAGACAAAGAATAATTTACTTAAGAGAATTACTTACCAAATTGCCAACTGCGTAAAACATGCACATATATATCTGAAATTAGAAACACACAGTGGTCATTTAGAACTTAGGAAACGTGGAAAAATGCTATTTGGAGGTAACATTCAAAAGCAAGTATAAAAAAGTTAAAAGCATAGTAGTTCATATAGTAAGGATCAGCACAAGTATGAGCAAATGTATTGCTTCACTCTTGTCCTCCTGAGCAAAGACTGATCAAAAAAATATTTTTTTAAAAAAGACACCCAATTACTCATGAACTAAAACATTATGATTACGCAGCCTGTTTTCATCCAATCAGATTGCACGATTGGCGGGAAATATACTGGTGACCCTAGTATGGGAATTATTCTCATGGACATCACCAAGTCCTCTCATCTCCATTGAACCCACACGCCCACTTCGAACACTAATTTTAATTCGAACACTGTTTCGGATCAGACATCGATTGCCTTACATAGAGATAATGTGGTCCAACGGATCTGGAATCCTTCGGCATAACAATGCCACATGTTACAAGGAACATGTGGTGTTGCTATGCCGAACATTTGTAGGCTCATGGGTAACGCATCCCCGATCACGATGTCTTCTCGATCGCAGCCCTCTGGAAAATTATTCCATTTGGTTGTCCCAGAATACCTCAGAGTACTTTCCATAGTCTACTGTACTCAATGCGAAGACGGATGCAAAAGGTTATTTTGACACAAAGGAGTCCCAACGCTCCTAGATAGGACGTCATAATGTTTCGGCTCATGAGGGGAATATACTGCCTTATTACCTTTTCTCTGGTATCACACTGCTTGCAGATTTCTGTACATATACTATCGATATCACTTCCAGCTTCTGGCATAAACTTCACTGAGCAATTTATAAAATACTGAAAGAAAGTAAGTATATATATATATATATACATTATTTTATATTTTATAATTTTATATTATTTATATATTTTATATTTAAATACAGCTTTTCAAGCAAAACACTGAAACAAGTAATGGAGGTAGTAATGGTAAAGTGAAGTGAAGCGGAAGTTACTGTGCTGAATTTCTTAGCATGCGCAGAAGCGAAGAGAATGTTAACGGACATCGTTAAGGATCAGCTGGTTGAAGAAGTTGAAGAGTGTCTTCTGTCACAGAATTTACTGCAGCCGGGATTCTGGTTTCGAGTTCATCCAAGTCAGCTGGTAATGCAGGAACATAAGCACAGTCTTTTACATATCCCCATAAAAAGAAGTCACAAGGTGTCATAACTGGAGATCTTGGAGGTCAAGAGTGTAGTGCCAAGTCGTGGGGTCCCGTGCGTCCAATCCAACGCTGAGGCAATGTTTCGTTTAGAAACCGACGAACTTGGAGGTTCCAATGTGGCGGTGCTCCGTCTTGCTGAAAAATGTAATCTTCAAATTCTTCATTCAGCTGTGGAAGTAGCCACTCCTGCAGCATTTCAAGATAGGAGTTTCCCGTAACAGTGTTTTTCTCAAAAAAGAAAGGGACATAAACCTTTCTAACAGAAACCGATCAAAAAACATTAAGTTTTGGTGAATCACGTTCATGTGGTACAATTTCATGTGGATTCTCAAGTCCCCATATACGAACATTGTGGCGCGAAACTTTACCGCTTAGATGAAAGTTTGCTTCATCACTAAAAATCAACTTTTGTTGGAAAGTGTCGTCCTCCATGTCCTCTAACAGATTAGCACAAAACTCTGTTCAAAAAAAAAAAAAAACTCTAGGTCAAGGCCGTTCATATGGTGCAAGTCGCATTCATTTGTGGTTCGTGGTTACAGAGATATACAATTTTCAAATCAGGACATTCTCGTTGAAACCCCCTGTATAAAGAATGAACAGAAATTAAAAGAAAAAGTTAGAAAACTTTTTAAAAAACAGATGTGTGAAGGTTTATTATAGTTATTGATTTATTCAAGTAAAACTGAAGAAATTTTTATTGCTTCCCTGTTCGTATAGAAATGGACCCGATAAAATTTATTTTTTAATAAGTTGAGTCATAAGTTGTTTTATTTAGGATTTTCAGTATGAAGTATGATTTGAAATTGTTAATAGGGTTTTAGTTATTTCTTCAACGAACAATGCTGAGACTTTCATATAGAAATAATTGATATGGTTTTAGTAATTTATTCAATGAAGCTTGCTGTGAATTTCATGTACAAAGTGAATTAAGTTATTGAAGTGTTTTTGATTGAAGACCAGATGGACTGTGTTTATTATGATTTAGGATGCTGGAAGAATTTAACTGCTTTATGTTACTGTTAAGCATGAAGTCTTGATTCTGTACTAACCATAATCTACGCATATGTAGATTAAAACTCAATCTTTTAATAAAGTAAAAGTTAAATTTAGATATGTTCAGAAAAATGAATCTGCGTGCAAATTCAACCAAAGTTCAAAGACTGAAAACATGCACTATGCGGGATTACATGCAAGAAAAGTAAAGTAAAATAGCCTTAACAAATAAAAATATACATTTTATTGCATTAGAGCTAAGTGGTTTATTGCCCTAAAATTTTAGAAATATTTTATTATTAATGAAATATTACAATCAATATTTTAGTTTTAATATTTCTAATTAAAGTTATTTAAAATTTTAAATTTAAACTCAGCGTTTATTTTTTTATATTTAAAATTTTGATGCATATATTTTAAATCATTAACTCAAAAAATCCTGTTCACTTTTTTTTTAATACACACCTCCATTGTCCAATCAGTTGTGGTGCAGTTTTTGTATCTTTGGACTCTGTCTGCATCGCTAACTGTAAAAGAATACAATTAAAATTATATCACAATAAGAATAAAAACATCGAAAAAACGCTCTAAAATTAGCGAATTTCAAAGATATTGTTATTTAATTTTGCATGCATGAAATATGAATTTGAATGTATCAAATAAACTGATAAAAATGAACTGTAGAAGTTATATAACACCTTTATTAGAGCAAAAGATAATAAAAGATATCAATGCTCAACGCTGTTTTTTGTGGTTTCTGATGCTGTTTACGCATCTGCAACTGAAAAACTCTTATACAATTTCATCTATCACTCGACAGGATT
Organism: Typopeltis vanoorti; assembly: GCF_054136105.1. Classification (NCBI taxonomy): domain Eukaryota; kingdom Metazoa; phylum Arthropoda; class Arachnida; order Uropygi; family Thelyphonidae; genus Typopeltis; species Typopeltis vanoorti. Next base: position 87,156,288 of record NC_143553.1, read on the forward strand.
AGATGTCTTTTCATCTAAGGAAAGAATCGCCGCTGACTGCCCACCTACCGGCAAATTTTTATTTGATGACTGATGAAACTAAATGAGAAATTTTGGTCAGCAGACTTGCATGTTTCAATACCTTATGTGTTGCGTAAGAGACTGGCATATTTCATCTAAATGCTGTTATTAAAATTTGTAAAAAAAATAGGCAATTAAGTGTGCTTTTATCAGAAGTGACAGAAGTTATTCAGAATGGTGTTACTTTCGCACTTCGATATTATAAGCTGAGCCAAACGATCTGTTTATAAGTTGGTAATGTAGCTCTTCTGAAGATTTGAATCAACTTATGTTTATTTTGTCTCAAAAATACAATTATATATATAAATAATTTAATAAATTTTCTTTATTTTTTGCATTAACGTTTTTTTTTTCATAAGGTTCACCTAATAATGTATTTCATAATATACGTATATTTATTATATATTAACAAAAATTTAATGGATTTTAAATAAACTATATTCCAAGTATTACTTATCTGTTCAGAAATGGAGTAAAATGTGTTGATAGTCAAGTTAATCGCTATCCCAACTGGACCGAAATTATAGTCTTCCAATGTCGTATCATATTGGTGGGATTATGCTTGAAGAAACTGGTGAGGCTGGGGTCTGGTGTGTTAGTAGATAGAAAGTTGAAGTTCAGGGGCCATGTAGCAAAGATTGCAAATACAACTCAAAAGATAATTGCAATGTTGAAACGAACGTTCACATGTAAAGATAAGGATGTCATTTTGCCTCTTTACAAGGCCTTGGTGAGACCTCACTTGGACTATTGTGCGCAGGTTTGGTCTCCTAGCTTCCGTTCTGATTTTTCTGAAGAGAGTGCAAAGGAAAGTGTTGAAAATGATATCAGGATTATGGAACACTGATTATGAAGGCAGAGTGAGAATTTATAGATTGCAATCACTAGCAAACAGGAGAAAGAGGGGTGATATGATTGAGACTTACAAACTTCTGAAAGTTTGTTGAAATCCTGTATGACCCATACAGGATTTCAACTGATGGAATTTTTCAGTTTATGGAAGGTGAGGAAAGGATAAGAGGGCATCCTGATAAGCTAAGAATGAATGCCTCTAGATTTTGGTGGTGTGTGATTGGAATGGATTGCCACGGGATGTTGTGAGTGCAAGTAGTGTGAATGAATTCAAGAATAAGTATGATAGCTGGTGCGAGTATCATGTGGCCTCCCTCGATGAGTCCCTGACTTCCTCCCTGTACGTCTCTCTCTTAATAATAATAATAATAATAATAAATTAAAATCAACGGTTTCTTCAAATCAAAGTGAAAGCTCTTATCCAGTCAAGTAAAAGTACTGAGTTCTGCGAGAGCCTTAGGAGAATGTTACGCAAAAACTCCAACTCAGAGATAATGGACCCAAGGAAAGTTTCCTCTTGGATCTCAACAGTATCGTCATTGGATCGAAAATTTCCTAAGAATAGAATATGTTCACAAAGATCATCCTCGGAAAGACAAAGGTGGCAAAATGGATAGCAAAATAAAGCCTTCGTGAATGGGGAAGATGCCAATCTTTCTTCCCCCAAAAAGGAAAAGTTGCGAAAAAGTTACAACTGATGTATTATGGAAGATTATAATTTTTCAAATTTATTTATTTATTTTAGATAGTTCTGAAATCCAGCTCTGGAGGCCAAACAGGAGATTTCTTCCTTTTCAAGTCTCCAACAAGTAGAGAGCCATCTAACACTGGACGATGAAACTCATCTCTCCCTAAAGTTGTGAACATCTAGGGTAGCGATGCATGGAGAAATTATGACAGTGGTTTTGAAGTAGTATGGTGCGAAGTGGAAGAAGGCAAGATGAAATATTAAATAACGTGTGGCTATATACATGTTAATATGGACAGCAGTGAGAAGGAAATGTTAAGGTAAATTGGTGTGGCTAATAAGAAAAGGTGATCGTAATGGGCGATTTCAATCATGGTAATATAGTTTGGAATGAGGAGACAGCATCAGGAACCAAAGAGAATGAATTTCTTGAGTTTTTAAGGAACAACTACCTTAAGCAACTTAAACTACAACCTTAATCAACTATATAACAGAGGACAGATGTGGTTTGAGGGTCTCGGATTTGATTATCTCATCAGAAGATATTGTTGTAAATGAAGTGTCACATCTCCCTCATTGGTAAAAGTAACCATGAAGTGATCACTTGGCCAGCCATATCAGGACTTTTGTGAGAAAGGGTTATATGTGGAATTATAAGACGGGTGATTATGACAAACTCGAGAGGTGGCTTGCAGAGATATCATGGAATGAGGAATTGGATGAGAAGGAAATCAATGCTGCTTGGTCTCTACTCAGGAATTATCTGGCAGAGGCAATGACTAAGTGTATTCCAAAGGTCAGGAGGTTAAATAAGATAGGTGTAAAATGGATAAAGAGATGAAGCATGCAATTTGGAAGAAAAAGGCATTGTGGAGGCTGCAAAAGATCAGTGCCGATGATCAGTTACAACGAAGCTGACTTAGTACAGGTAGCAAAAGTGCGGTATGAGCACCAGTTAACAAATGAGACTAAGAGAAATCTCAGGGAGTATTTTCAATATGTGGCCACTAGAAGGAAGAATGATTACGGGAGGAGATGTTGGTTCAGTGATAATGGGAGAATGATACAAAATGAGGAAGATGTTGTAGACGTGTTTAATGAGCAGTTCATTAAAGTATTTCATCCTTGTGAGTGTAACATAATGCAGAACTTGAGAGCAGTGGGAATGGGGGGGGGGGGGAACCACTGATGGTGAGTGAGCAGGAGATACACATGTGAGGAATTGAGTAAACATGATGTCAACAAGGCAATGGGATTCGATGGTATATCACTGTTTGTCTAGAGCGAATGTTCCAGGGAGTTAACAACAGCTTTAACTTCATTTTTAACACGAATCTTAGATTAGCTCAAGTTGCAAAGGAGTGGAAAGATGGCAGAATTGTTCCGCTTCATAAAGGGAGTGATATGCTTCGAATTATGAGACATTTAGTTCATCTGCGGTCAAGGTGCTGGATTAGCTAGAAGAGAAGGATTCAGAACAGGGTGGACAGCAGTAGAATTCTCTTTAATGGAAAACATGAGTTTGCTAAAGGAAGATCGGGTTTCAGCAATCTGCTTACTTATTTTGACAAGATGATGAATATCTTGGACAAGGTGGATGCATATACAGTAGTATATATATTTATATTTTGCAAAAGGCCTTTGATAGATTGCCATATGACAAGCCAGTAGTTAAATTGGATACCTATCAGACAGCTATCAACAGGTTGTTTTTTTGGGCGGGGGGGGGGGGGCTGATATCACGGGGAGGAAAGTCACTGGTTGTGTTTTCCAGGGATCTGTTTTGGGGCCATTGTTGTTTAATTTGTAGGTAAATGATATTGGAAAGAGATTAAACGGTGATTTACAGTTGGTTGAAGATGATGCAAAGTTGTGGAGAATTATGAGAAGTAGAGTAGAATATGAGGACAGGTTGATAGAGAGAGAGAGAGAGAGAGAGAGAGAGAATGAAAATTACAGAGCTCAGATGACAGAAGAAAGAGGGGAGGCATGATAGAGAGTTATAAGTTGGTAATGAATAATTACCAGATTAACGTGAGTGGGATTTTTCATAAAATATCTGGAACCAACCAGGGGGGAAGAACGAGAGGCCATCACTGGAAGCTGCACAAGGTGGGTATGAGCAAGGGAGTGAGGAGTAGATTTTTTGCATGGAGAATGATGAGTGATTGGAATGCATTGCCTGATGTGATGAATGCAAGGATAGTGAATGCATTTACAGGGTGTTCGGGATAAATTTGACATATTTATAATTAATTATATTTTTCCGTAAGTTACATGTATTAACACACACTTCTCTTCATTTAAAAGTTTGGACCCTTCTTCATTCATATACATGATGTCAGAAAGGATGGATAGCTGGAACCCACCTGAATCATGGAAGAGATTAACTTGTATCATGATGATTCGTGCCCGCCATCAAAATAAGGATATTACGACTGCTGCCCAATGCTCCCTGAATACAGTAAAAACAATCAGGCATGAACTAGAGACTTGCAATGGTGACTACGAGGATGTAGCAAGAAGAAAGATCCCTAGCAGACGATCTGATTGCGTTCGTACAGCAGAATTCCTCGCAAATCTGCAGGAACAGGTGTTGAAGAACCCTGGCATTGGAATTCGGGCTTTGTTCGTGGAGTTGCTAACTGTAGTCAAACCCTGGATAACAAGGGTAGCCAATGGTAGGCCGTATGTATGGCAGCAGGATTCGGCCCCTTGCCACACCTCTGGGAAAAGTCAAAAATGGTTGTCTGAAAATTTCTACGACTTCACCAGTTCAAATGTTTGGCCTCCAAACTCCCCAGACCTTAACCCCATGGATTATTTTGTATGGGGCGCAGTTGAAAAAGACACCAATCGCACTTCCAGTAATACAAAAGCCCAGTTAATGGATAAAATTAAAACAGTTTTTGCGGCCCTTCCCAGGGAGACTGTAGCATCAGCTTGTTCGAGGTTCCGAAGCAGAATTGAAGCTGTGATCGATGCTAATGGTGGTTATTTTGAGTAAATCTTGTTGATAGTATTGTAATTAACTCTGCCTGTAATGTTTTTTTGTCAATTCATTAAATTTAATAGATACAAAGAAGATTTTCTTTTTCCTTACGAAACTGTCAAATTTATCCCGAACACCCTGTAAGTCAAGGTATGATGAGCTGTGCATGCGAGAGTGGGACCTCCTGCGTTGAATCTTTTGACTGCATGAAGGTCTGTTGATAATAATAATAATAATAATAATAATAATAATAATAATAATAATAATAATAATAATAACAACAACATCCATTCTCCCACTGCGGGATTTGGAGCAACGGCAGTTGTTTGGAGAGTGGGTACGTTGACTACTCGGCTAACTAGGCTGGAAATAATGTTATTTAATTAACATTTAACATTAAATTAAAGATATTAAAGATTGTATTAATTTACTTTCGATATGACACAGCCATTTCAGACCAAAAAGTATGGCAGTATTATTAATAAAATTTTATAAATATTTTATTAATATAATTTACTTTATATTTAAAATTTTAACTTTTATTTTGAAATTTTAATTTATATTATAATTTTTTAAGGATTTTTTTAGCTGAACATTCCTAATATTATTTTCCACTGATTTCTTAAAGGAAGAAGAATCTCCCTTACCTTCCCCTCTTCTGTTTCGGAAAGGGATTCTAGGATATAATTGGCAATTGTCGAGTATCTTTACACCTAAGCCAAATGCCATTCTAAATACTATGCTTTATCGAAGCCACTCTAAACTGTCATTTACATCTAGAAATCAGAGATATAAGTGAGGAATTACATTTCTTTAGAAATTGCTTCCGTAACCAACTATAATTCATATATATTAGACTTTCTTCTTTCCAGGAAGCATTTATAAAAGTAAAATATGCCTCGCTTAGGAATTTTTGACAAAAACGAAACAATCAACTTCTCTGATTGAATTGATTGAATTAAATAAAATTAAATGTTTTTCCCAAGTAGGTAACTAGGTTAATATGCGTGAGAAAGTAAATACGGTATGTTTTCTAAACCTCCACAAAAAAAAAAGTATTTCTGATAATCTAAGCTGAAAAATACTTACCACAACACCCAGGGAAAAGAACCATATAGTCTTCACGTTCTTCTACGTTGAATGCAACACCAAGCCCCAATAAGAGAACAATAACAAGGAAATAAGGCGTCATTATGAATGTTTAAGGTAGAGAAGATACCAAGAAACTGTACCAGATAGATTTTTGTGTTTTAAACATTAACAGAGCATTGGTAGAGAAGGCGTTATTCTTGATCACTGACGTCATCTGTCAACTAGTTATATCGCGAAAGCCTTGTTGCTTATTATTTTTATGATGAATTATACTAAGATTAACCTAGCAATGATGATACATCAAATCTCGAGTGATATGGTAAGAAAGACAAACAAACAAATACGTATTGAATCATTATTCAGCATTTTGCTAGTAGTTGCAAATGTTTTCTTCCAAAATAATTGCTTTACTCAGTATGGGATGAAATAATGTCCTACTCATGAAGCTCTTTTTACAGAATTTATTGCATTACGTTTTTGCTGTAAGAGTTGAGAAAGACGGAAGTTTATGAGCAGTACTTTGACTCACACTATTGAAAATCATTAAAGATAATAACGTTGTTTTTTTGTTTACTCATTTTTATGCTATAAGGTTTCAAGTATTTTTCTTGGGAAAAGAATGGTTACAATTCTATTGTTTATATGAGAAATATTAAGACATTTCCAGTGAGGTTCTTTTATCCAATCTCAGATGTAGGTGAGAATTCTTTCTTTGAAATTTTCATCGACCCCCCCCCCCCCCCTTCGTTAAATTATTAGACTCCTTAACGTCCTGAACATATACCCAACCGACATATACCCAACTTCGAAATAATACAATCAAACGTAGTTCGAAGATTTCTGCTCAACTGTCTACCTGCAAAGTATAAGTATTACAAAGAATATATATATATCTAAATATTTTTCAGGGTGACCACCCAGAGAAAATATTTAGTACCAACTCGTGCAGGAAAAAGGTACTAAATCTGAAAAAAAAAAGTAGTCGATTTTTATTTGCTTTCGTTTCACTCTATTTAGGGAATTTTAGGATATTACTACCTGAGTTTGCAAAATTAATTAACTCCTCAGAAATAGTAAAATCTATAGCTGATGAATGTTTCAATTTTTCTTTTGTCAAAAGGAGTCCATTCATCAAGGGAGTTTGTAGTTGATTTCTTATTTTATTCTTATTTATTGTTACTGCTGAAAATATTCTTTCAGTCTTTTTTCCCTGAGATTTAGAATAAAATTTAAATTTAGAAAGTTTTTCTTGCCACTCGTCCATGTTTAAAACGAAAATCTAAATACAATAATAATATTTTTTGATGAAGAAGTGAACAAGCTTTTGTTAATAAAATTTATAAAAACACTGGATTTAAACCCACTGTATTGAACAGACACCTACTTTGAAATTTTGCAATTTTGCAATTTGAAATTTTGCAAAGTTTTAAATTTTGCTCATTTTTCATAATAGCGAAAAATATTTTTTCATTGCCTAATGCCAGTCAGATTGCGTGAGTATGAGATCGGAGGGGGGGGGGAGAAGAGAAGGTTAGCGAACAGTGAGAGGTGGAGGTAAAAAAGAGAAATCATGCTTGTGTCACTGAATATGACATATGGGATAAGAGAAAAATATTAAACTCATATGTCTAACTCTCACGTTGTTGTTATTATTATTCTGAAGGAAGAAAGTACTAGATCTGTTGGTGAACGTACTAGAAACTTAAAAATTCATAAAAAGTACTAGTGGTGGTCAGACTGGAAAGCACATAAACATAAAAAAATATTAAAAACTGAATCTTTTTGACTTGACAATAATAAATTTTAACCGAAAGACGTTACTGTCTCTAAGGGTGAAGCAAGCTTTTATAATCCCTGCTATCTCATAAGGTTACTGTGTAAGGGAAAGTTTATGTGCTCTGACCGAGTGGGTGCGAGTTATAGATCCTCGTTAGGAATTAGGATGGCCTTAAGTCTCCTATATTTGGAGAAATCCGATTCATCATAGTTTGCTGCTTGTTGTATGTCAACTCATATGTCTAACTCTCATGTCATTGTTATTTTGTTATTATTCGGAAGGAAGAAAGTACTAGATCTGTTGGTGAACGTACTAGAACACTAAAAATTTATAAACAGTACTAGATCTAGTACGAAAGTACTAGTGATGGTCACACTGTTAGTGGGTAGGAAACAAAGAAGCACTCTTAATATCATGTGAAATGTATTTGAGATGGGTAGGGAAAAAAAGAGATAAATAATTTACAATCATTCGCAAGAACTCATCGAAATACGCTCAGATTTTTTTTTTTTTTTTTTTTTTGCTAGATGGGTGAAGCAAAAATGCTTTTCATATTCCACGTTATCTGTAAAAGAAATGTATGGATAGGGTAATATAGATAATATAAGCTCTGATCATAGCAGGAGGGTAACAGCAATAGCAGAGCCTCAGTTAAACCTTCATTGGCTAAAACATTACCCTCCCTGGGTACCCATTTTAGTCGTCTCGTACGACATGCATGGACTACAGTGGGATTTTTAAGTAAAGCCACCTCTAAAAATTAAGACGATCCCCCAGACCACTCCCTACGAGTAGCCGAAAGACCCTCCAACTCAGCTTTGGTTCTACTCAGTGACGGGGTTCCCCACCACTGAGCAGAACCGCTCATATTCCAGGGAAAAGCAAGGCCCCTCACGGGCCATGCCGTAGAACACTCTCCCGAGAGAACTCAAAATGCTCCCTCAGGGCAAAAATTTCCGAAATCCAAGCCCCCACCTCTCACCGGGAGCAAAATTTCCGAAGAAACCTAAGAGATCAAAACTCTGAAAACTCTGCATCCATTTTAGTCGCCTCTTACGACATGCATGGGCTACAGCGGGGCTGGTATGTAAATAAAGCCCTCTCTAAAAATTAAGACGATCCCCCAAACCACTCCCTACGAGTGGCCGAAAGACCGTCCAACTCAGGGTTGGTTCCTTTTTTTCTTTTTTTTATTTCATTTTATATTATAAATAATATTATTAAATATTTCCTCATAAGCTTTTATAATGCAATTCTATTATATACATAATTTATATATACAGTTATTATTTATTTAATTTTATAATCACTGAAAAATCTAGGTTAAATACACGTGCCGCTTTTCAATGAAAGCGTAAATGAGTTGTAAAAAAGTTATTGTGAATTGTAGTTACCATAATAAGGATACATAGTTTCTTATATTATTATTCTATAACTGGAAATAAATTCATTAAATCATTTTCTTGTAATTTAATGAATTGATCTCAATCATCCTTGTTCATTATTTTATAATAACTGTTTGTTAAGCTGTATAAAATTAGTAGGCAACTTAGTTGATGATTTCATATAAAGTTCACGTGGGAGACATCTGCATTTTTTTTTCTTTTTCAAAGATAAATACAGTTTGGTTTACTTTTTTTTTTTTCTTTTCTGAACAGTAATGGATATAACTGGCTAATCATATCAACTTAAAAATGTACTTAAGAAGAAATGTCATCACCAGGTGGCATTAACTTCTAAGAAAGACAAATATTTATTGCTTTGTCTTTTAATAACGGCTACCGATCAGAATTTAATATTATTATTATCAATAAATCAGCATCAGCCATGATAATAATCCATGCGATGAGGGTGGGGGGAGGACTTGCACTCACCGTAATTCCTGCATACCTGAAATACATAAACAAACAAATAGCATACTATATGAGCAAAGATTATCGAAATGTTTCTGAGGGTGTTTTTTTTTATACTTTTACTTTATATTTCAGATCAGTGTATTTTTTTTCCATATCGTTCAGTCATTGGTACTACAATAAAACACATACTTAATAATTTATAGGGTTATTTCTAAAATAATCAAGTGTGTATAAATTTCATAATTTTCCTCCAATAATATTTATTCGTTTATCTATTTTTTTTATTATTATACGAAATGATTTTTGTATTTTATATATTATATGCTGTACATACATATATAAATATATAATATCCACCACTAGATAGCAGAAGCAACCACTAAAGCAAACTTGTGTTAAAAATGAAAAAAGGAAATGGGCACATTGCAGTAAAACAGGCGAAAAATTTCATTCGTATTGTTAAACAAATTTTTTTGTACACAAGATGCCCTTTGGTTGTAAAGAACTGAGTTGGAGTGTTGTCTAGTGCAAGGAGAATGTATTAGAACTTTTCAGCTAAAGGTGAGTCATCCAACTTATACCTACGTAGGTAGGTAGGTGACTAGTTGTTTTCTTCTTTTTTTATTTATTAATTAATTTTTTTTTGCCTCTCCCCAAAATAGTCAATCTGATAGAAGTGCACACCAGTACGTGTGTGTGTGTGTGTGTGTGTGTGTGTGTGTGTGTGTGTGTGTGTGTGTGTGTGTGTGTGTGTGTGTATATATATATACACACATACATGTACTGATGTGTTTGTATATGTGTGTTTTGTTGGCATTGACTTCTTTCGAAATTTCATATTACAACCGGATATTTTTTCCCGATATTTAGTTAGTCTTTCATTTTTCTCTTTTGGTACTTATTATTATTATTATTATTATTATTATTATTATTATTATTATTATTATTATACAAGAAGATGTGATATATATTTTGCATTCTGTATATGATATTCACTATATATTTTAATTTCTGCCACTAGATGGCAGTTGCATGGCTACTAAAGATAGTATAAAATAATAGTGTTAATTTTGTTTACTTTATTATTATTCTTATTATTACGTGATACCTCCAAGGAGCCCAAGAGCTCATCGTGTGCGTGTGGAGTGGGGGGGGGGGGGAGTACACCACTTAACTACAACTCACCGTTTCCCTCAGCCCTCCAAATACGAGACACAATCACCGTTAACGCCTTGCGCCATCTACAGCCCACCATCACCATTAGTATATATTTTGTATTCGAGACATGCTTTATTTTAATAATTTCTCTCGCAGTGATGTTTCATGAAAAAAAAAAAAAAAAAAAAAGAGAGAGCAAAGTTTTCCATTGGGATCGAGATCGCTTCTCGATTATAAACTGTTATTTTAGTGTATTTTGACTTGGTTAGAATATTTGTTTCTATTGAACAGCATAAGCGGCTAATAATACTAATACAAAAATGTTTTCAAATTTTTAAGCCATCCCCATGACAAATCAAATCTTATAGAGATTAAATTAAGCCTTTGCTATAAGAGAGCTAGAGAGGGAAATAGATTGCACATAGTTTTCGACTAAAACATTTACGCTTAATTTATTTTTTTCATAAATGTAAAATTAGACACGTTAATTTATAACATGTATAAATTACACGTTGTAAATGTATAAATTGTATACATTTATAAAGACAATGTGTAAAGACATCAAAATATATTTTTGACTTTTCTTATGTTCCAACTAGTCGCAGTACAGCAGCATCAGGTGGCATATAATGAATGAATTTAAATAGTAATAATAATGTGTCTAATTATCTGATTAAGGTTTTAAAAGATGGACGAAAATCCTCTGGCTTACTTCTAGAAGACAAATAATAATAATAAATAGACAAATAATAAGAGTAATAATTTAGAAGACAAAAATGAAATATAAATATTCTTATCTTTTGTAGGCCTGAAGAAGTTAAAGCTCCGTCTGTATTTAAAATGAGTAGAGTTTCGTTTTTTTTTCACATTTTCTAATCCCTGTGCTCCCCCCCCCCTTCTTCTTTTCTCTTTTCCACCATAGAATAAACGCCTTCCGTTTCAGGAGAATGCTAGTACTGTGGCTTAGAGCAGTTCCCTTCTGCAGCTTATCCCGTTATTTGACAATAATTATAAGAAACAATGCATAATGGAATTGTATTTAAGTTTGATTAATTGTTGATGCTTTTACATTTCAAGTAATTATCCGTGATTTTCATTTTTAAAACGTATGTTAATATTCATTAATAATTTATTGATTGAATAGTGAATATTAAAATAAATTCTTCGCAACAGAATTCTTAATTGGAGTTTCCCCGCCTTCATGACTCACAAGCTTTTTATTTTATTTTATTTTATTTTATTTTTATTTATTACTCCCGAACAATAAGAAAGAATGTTTCCAACGTTGTTAGCAACTGTCTATGACTTGACAATCGTAGATTGTCCAATCAGACTATCATTATTATTTTAAAACATAATAAACTTCGTGTTTAAATTATTATTTTAATATAAATATCCACTTATAATACAATCAGCAGTGCAAATCATAAAAAAAAGGATATTGTACAATAAACATATATGCATTCTAAGCACATAGGCTATACCCTAAAATACTTGAGACATGTGACACGATGTATTTCGGCTAAAATGCTGTGTAGGATAAATGAATGTTAGCAACTAAACATTAGAATCAAAAGATTTTACCAATTCTTGGTGCCTTTTATATCATTAATACAAAATTCTATAAAAAGGATTATCAAGATATTTATTACTATGTGGTAAATACAGTGCTAACAAATAATATATGTTATGTATAACATATATTACATATAGTTATATATATATATGTGTGTGTGTTATTTTATTTTATAGCATATTTTATTTATATTTATTTCTACATATAACTCATCAAAATAGTATATTTAATTTATTCGAAAATATATTGTCACATATAACACATTGAAATAGTATATATTATTATTATTTATTATTTTTTTTTTGAGAGATGGATTGATTCCTTGAGAAAATGTGTGGATGGGGTGTTATTTGAGCTAAAAGCTCTAGTCATGGCTGGGTAACGGTAATATCCAAGCCTGAGTTAAAACTTCATTGGCTCCAGCATTGCCATCTGTTATCCTGAGTGTCTAATACTCTTAGATTTAATTTTCATATATTAACTTCCTTAAGTCCTTAAAAAGACTGGCTAGATGGGCGAAGCAAGAATGCTTTTCATATTCCCCGTTATCTGTAGAGAGCAATGTAAGGATAGGGTGTTATTGAGTTATAGAAAGCTCTGATCATGGCAGGAGGATAACTGCAATAGCCGAGCCTCAGTTAGAAATTCATTGGTTACAGCATTGCCATCCATTATCCATTACCCCCCCCCACCACCACCACCCTGGGTAGCCATTCTAATCGCCTCGTATGACATGCATGAGCTACATTGGGGATATTATATTATTGTTGTTATTATCCCGGCCACCACATGGGTAATATATATAATATATAATAATATATTTACTTATATATAATATATATTATATAATATATTTACTTATTTATAAATAACTCTGAAGTATTATATATATCTAAATTACAAAAAGGTGCATAGAAAAATGGCTTTTAAATTTTTAAATAATTAATTATAGAAATAATTTATTTATTTTTTGCCATGTATATTACATATACAATAGTTATATATAAAACATATAGTTCCTTTTTAAATTACACTCCAGAAAATAATTAAACTAAGAATTATAACGTGATCTTTTCACATAATAGTGATTATCTTAATTAATTATTTAAAACGTTTTATTCTAGAGGCTAGCAAATGTTAACGGCGAACATTAGGCAAAAGTGGACATTATATCGGATTAATATTACAAAGTATAGTCTAAACTAAATTAAAAGTACTAAATAACGTGTGATACACATCATTTCTACGCATAAAAAATATTATTACACTTACACTAATATTCTTTCTTTGCTATTCCGACTTCATGAAGAATCCGTGAAATAATAATATTATTTTTTTTTATTTCTTGATGAATTGCTTTAATGTAAACAAATATAATTCAAAAGACCAGTATCGCAGTTCACAAGCTGTCATACAATTCAAATAACCATATTTAATATATTTATATCCAGTGCCCTTATGGATAACACTGTGAATAATCATATTCCATTTTAATATTTATTTTAATTTTAATGTCTGAGTATCACCTTGGATGCTCAGGAACATGTTGCTAGCTGTCATGTATTCAAACACTATTAAAAATCAAATATTAACCACACGCACTTTTTTGGTTTACCTTTGAACAAGCAAATAGCTCATTGGTATTTTACTCTTTGAAGACCCTATTGGTGAAGTAGAATTAATGATCATTTTGCCATCCACTGATATAAAAAGCGAAGTTGTTCTTGAAGTGTTAGACACCGTAACAATTTGACATTTTTGGTGCACTACTTGAAGCTACAATGGTGGAATCGCTTACTGATGTTGCACGGAAAGTGGAGGATGAAATTTATTTCCGCTAAGATGTTCCTTAAAAATCATACTAATGTTGGGAATCAATGACGGATCCTGGCTACAGTAGAACACAAAGTTGAGAGTAAGATTCTTGGCTATGTATTTCAACTAGAAGATGTAGAAGGGGTACTTGTGGTTCTAGCGGAAGAGGTTGTGGGCAAGACAGTTCTGCTAGTTTCAGAGGTAGTAGATGTTCTTCTTGTAGCTGTTGTGGAAGTTGTAGTAGTTGATGTACTAGTAGGTCTTCTGGAGGTTGTAGTAGATGTACTTGTAGGTCTACTGGAGGTTGTAGATGTTATTGTGGTTCTTGCGGAGGTTATGGTAGATGTTACTGTAGCTCTTGTGGAAGTCGTAGTGGATGTTGCTCTTGTGGAAGTTGTAGTAGGCGAATTAGTGACAATAGACGTTGGTGAAGTTGAACTTGAAGTGGTCCGATGATCTTCAGTGTATTCTTCAGGAAGACGCTTGTTACAGCTACTAGGAGGATGAAAAGGTTTCCTAATTCGGTTTTTATTTTTATATATCTTTCGGTCCACATAGGTATTTCTTAGATACCAGATTTCTGGATTATCTAGAACTGTCTGCATTGCACTTGTAACGGGAGCTGGTGGCGAACCATTCGCACATGAATAGCTGAGTAATGATCCAAAAATTAAAATTGTTACAGTCCTCATTTCGAAATCTTTTTTATTTCTCTTTATTTTCATGAACAAGTAACCTGTAGTTGTGTCATCCTTTGCTATGGGCTTCCAAGTGAAACATCAGCAGAGTCAGTTCTCTTTCGAAAATGTTTACGACAGAGTTCACTTCAGCATTTTGTAAACCATTTGGCCTTCGCACGGATGATTTTTATTACGTGTTTCCAATACTGACTAATTTAAGAATTTTTGCTATCACTAGGGGATCGAAAACTATTAGCTCCTCTTTCGGCAAGGGGTAATGTTCCACACAGCAGAGAAAAAATCACCCCTGCACTGTTTTCTCCATAGTTAGACTATAAAGAGATGAAATAGTTTCCGATCGTCTAATATTTTCATTCCTTATGATTTGTTAAATCTCCTTCAGATTTTGCTATTACAACTATACGTGAATAAACGAAATGTTTTCACTTACATGACTTGATTATTTTTCTCTAGGATTCCAATTATTCCACATGCATGATGCAGACGAAATGTTGGCTATTTATTGCCTGTTCATTTCCCTCCCTGTTGCCATTAAAACAGGATGTTAGTTACCAATATGTATCGATATGTCATCACAGTGCTTATAGTAGAGTCCGAATCATTTAAAAAAGTCCTTGTTTATAGAGTCGTGATGAAATGTTTTATACCGGAAACATTCCACTATGTCAGATACGAACACAATATTTGAATAACAGAACGTATTCATTAGATTATGACACGCATTTAAGATATCAATATTAAGTAGTAGCTTCTCCCCATTCCCAAGTAGCTAGTAACTGACTTTCATTTGTAGTTAGTCGATAAAAAGAGAAATTGCGTGCTTTTAATGATATAATTTCATAGAAATCTAAAAGGAGACTGTCATTCGTTCTTAACTTACCACTCCTTCACCTTGAACGAATTTGATCGGTCTGTACTTATGGCTAAGATTATCCTATAACATCATTTAGAAAGAGAGGGTGAACTCCTATTAAATTTCTAAAAAGAAAACAGATTATCTAAAAAGCAGTTATTTTATGGTGTGGGGGGTGGAAGCGGAACTCATTGACAGTGTTTATAGATATTCCTTGATTTGAGAATCGGATTTATCTTCAACGACGTATAGCATAACAAGCAAGTTAAGTTTTCAGCTAAACTAGTATATGTCAGTTCCTTTAGCAATTCTCGGTGTTAAAAGATAAAGGAAACAATTAACAAAAATAACGTACAATCAATATCAAATCTCTTTACTGCGTTGTTGTAGTCGCTTTGGTTTCGTATACAGATATTCAATATTCTCGCATCTGTAGTATTACGCGCGCGCACGCACGCGCCTATTGTCACCTGCTCCGCTCTTTCACTACATTCCTAATTAATATTCAATCCTAAAACACAGATATGCAGATACACGCTCTCCTCCCCCCCCACTTCCCTTTAGGATAATAAACGTCACCTTCCTCTACTCCGTAATCAACCGACATAAAACAGGTGGTAACCTTATGACCTAGAAATATCCTCTGCTTTCGAGATAAAAATGATAAGGATTAATGTTTCGAGGGGAAAAGGTTAAAAAAGCTCATCAGGAAATAGTTCATATGTTTGTTTGTTTTTTTGTTTTCTTTTTTATCTAAAACTGTTATTAATGATCTATTTTGAAGCGAAAATTGAGCGCTGTAATATGAAAGAATTGCCGTAATGACTACGCTAAGGTAAGAGAATTTTCGCATTTTGAAATTAAGATTTCAATCTCCGGTATAACAGATTGAAATTAAGATTTCAATCTGTTATACCGAAAAAAGCACAGTGTATATTTGTGCCTTCTTTGGTATGAGAAGGTACCAAATATATATTTGGCACCTTCTTATACCAAATATATATAGTTTTATATATATTTGGCATAAGTATAGCATAATTTTCTTTGTATATTATTTATTAAGGCGTTTCTTTTAATATTTCATTTATATCATAGTCTTACTGCAAGTAAGTGTTAATATTAATGATTAATAAAAGGAAAAGATCCGACACTATTCCGATTTATTTATTTATTTATTTTGGAATGCTGGACTTGCAGAACCTATTTGATGATTCATAAAGCAAATAGATGTTTCATAAAGAAACATCTATTTATTTCATAAAAAAAATGCGGAAATCATTTTTTATTCAAGCATGCAATCGTACGTTGACGCTCGCTATTGTGAAGTCTTATTTCCCGGAATAGAAATCCATCGTCGGCGACTCCTCCTCTCATCCGTGTATTTAATATTTTTGACACTGCATTCAAACACTGAGTATTTACTTGAAAATTGTTCACAAGTATCCTTTTCAATGAATGTTCACTATTTTTTTTAATTTTTTAATTTATTATTATTTTTATTCCATTAATTTTCAGTTTTATTCATTTGACAGTTAAACTTTAAATGACATTTATTAAAATATATTGAAGTTATTATTATTATAGAACTTATATCACATAAGAAAACACAGGAAAAGAAAATGTAATATATTTATCAGATATTCCAATTCGACCGTAATTTTTAAGCTAAATCAAAAACTACTATTATTAATTTACACCACTTTATTTATTTAATAATAGTTATATTAGTAAGCTACATGAATTTAGAGTATAATATAATAAGAGGAAGGAATCAAAAGTCCTTTTTAGGACTTCCAAGGTAACAAATGGCGATGCTGTAGCCAATGAAGTTTTAACTGAGGCTTGGCTATTGCCGTTACCTAGCCATGACTAGAGCTTTTTAGCTCAACAACACTCCATCCATACAGATTTACTTCATTCAGATGACGGGATAAAGAGTCAAGGACTCAGTCCATCTCCCAGTTCTTTTAAGAACTTTAAGAGTATAATACTGGGGGGGGAATCAATCGAGCGTGAGATGCGGTGATTGATTGATTCAATCCAATACCCTTGGAGGGTAATGGATGGCAATGCTGTAGTCAATGAAGTTCTAACTGAGGTTCGGCTATTGCTGTTACCCTCCTGCCATGATCAGAGCTTTAATAGCTCAATAACACTTTATCCCTACACTGTCCTCTACAGATAACGGGGAAGATGAAAAGCATTCTTGCTTCGCCCCTTTAAGCCAGTCCTTATAAGGATAAGAGTATAATAATGGGTGAATCAATCGACCGTGAGATGCGGCGATTGATTCATTCAATCCAATACTCTTGGAGGGTAACCGATGGCAATGTTGTAGCCAATGAAGTTCTAACTGAGGCTCGGCTATTGCTGTTACCCTCCTGCCATGATCAGAGCATTAATTGCTCAATAACACCTTATACCTACAATGTCCTCTACAGATAACGGGGAAGATGAAAAGCATTCTTGCTTCGCCCCTTTAAGCCAGTCCTTATAAGGATAAGGATTTGAGTATAAGGAGGAACATGATTACGGAAAGAATCGACCGTGAGATGCAGTGATTTATTTATACCCTTGGAGGGTAATGGATGGCAATGCTGTAGCCAATGAAGTTCTAACTGAGGCTCGGCTATTGCTGTTACCCTCATGCATGATCAGAGCTTTAATAGCTCAATAACACCTTATCCCTACACTGTCCTCTACAGATAATGGCGAAGATGAAATCCTTATAAGACGAAGGCGAAGTCCTTATAAGGATAAGGACTTAAAGTTAGACTTATAACTTTATGTCCTTATAAGGATAAGGACTTAAAGTGGAACCAACGCTGAGTTAGACGATCTTTCGGTCAATATTGCGTGGTCTAGTGATCGTTCTAATTTTTATACAGGGCTTTACTTAAGTATCAGCTCCACTGCAGCCCATGCATATCGTACGAGGCGACTAAATGGATACCCAGGGAGGGTAACGGATGGCAATGCTATAGCCAATGAAGTTTTAACTGAGGCTCGGCTATTGCCGTTACCCAGCCATGACCAGAGGGATAAAGGAAGAAGGGATAAAGAATCAAGGACTCAGTCCATCTCCCCTCTCCCCAAATTTTAAAATGTATTGGAGATACCAAAATGAAATTAATAAGAATTTAAGAATTAAAATTTATTATTAATAGTAGACGTACAGTAGCGAACAAATTAATCCGAACAACTAAAGTTTTTCAAGTTTTTGATTTTGGTTTGGGTACTGTTAATGCGATTTTAAAGCTCTTAAGGAGACAGGTTTCTTTTCTCCTGACAGAAAAAGAAAATGTGGGCGAAAAAGGAAAACTACACTTACCCAAGATCGTTTAGTAGTTAAAAAAAAGCAAAATGAATCCAAGATTGTTTGCTAAATAGAGACTTGGCAGCTAGTGGGTTAATGTTTCCGACATGATAGTCCGTCGAAGATTGTTGGAAGCAGAGAGGACTGCCCAGAGACCAAAAAAGAAACAACTGTGGACGAAGGCTATGCAGGAAAAGAGGCTCCAGTGGGCACACGAGTACCAAGATTGCTGTTGAGGAGTGGAAGATGGTGGTCATATTCTCAGATGAAAGCCATTTCGTTGTCCAAGGAGAGCGAGATGTGATTCTTCCACACCACAAAAGTTGACAGTTATGTTTATGTTGGATCCATATCGGAATGAAAATAAAAGCTTCGAGTTGTTAAAAGAATCTTATTATTTAGGCGTTTTTTATCTTTATTTAAAAACAACAACAAAAAAATCTTGGTGTAGCCTCGTAGTTCAGTAGAACTAGTGGAAAGAACTGGGTTCGAATTCTTCTAATACACGAAAAACCTCTATAAAGCATAAGCTGAAGGTCAAGTATGGGTTGCTTAAGGAGATACCACTTTTTTCTTCCCGAACATTCGTGCTTTCATCCCGCAATATAAACAAACATAGCAGATAGACAGGCAGAGCAAACCATATCTGTATGGTTTGCTATCAGAGTGCAAAATTTGAAAGCATGAACTCCAGGTTTCTAGTCGTATAAAGTGAAGTTTCTTGGTTCTGACGATTCGTTAAACCCAGCACGTTATTGGTCAATGATGTGTCATTAAGCCTTAATTGGAAAAAAAAATAGGGAAAAATATTTTAAAAATTAATTAAAATTTTTAAAATAAATTTTTTAAAAAATTAGTTTTTTTAAATAAATAAACAAATTCATCTAAATAAACCCGATACTTCTGGTACATGCATACCTTAAGTTTAAATACTGTAATAATAATAATAATAATAATAATAATAATAATAATATTATTATTATTATTATTATTATTAAAAATGTGGTTTGCTATTGTGCAAATAATTGGATAAAAGCGTTAATTCGTACGAACGAATGAAATCCAGTAAGTATTGATATTATAACATTCATTGTATTTCACACATAAAACGTAATTGGCGTTTACAACAATCCGGTTATACGGGATATATGTTCGGGTGCAATATGCTGTCTGCCTATCAGTACTAAGAGATCAGTAGGTCGTTGCTGTGAAAACTAACACACGTGATTAAAAGAGGGCAGGAAACTGCTGTCAGTCATTTCCGAGCAGGGAATTCTCGCAATTCAGGGCGTGGTAAGCACTGGTTTTTGTACTATCACGAATAAAGTATCTTCGTTGAAAACAACGAACTCTATTGACCTCTTCTCGTCAGCAAGAATCTGGAGGTGGAGCTGCATTGAAAATATTTTTCTAGAGAACATGTTCTGGTTATATATTGAAGAATGCATTAATATTTACTCATCCGTTGGTTTTATTTATTTATTTTCCTTAACTGCTGTTGGTTTCAGCTGATGAACAATTTTCTTCTATTCAGTAATCCTTTGATAATAATAACAATCGAAATTGCCATCAGGAAAGTAACACCTTTTTAATCAGAGCAGGGGGGAGGGGGGGATAGAGGCTCCAGATCGTGGACGTATAACTGTCCAAATCAGTCAGCTAGAAAAGTAATAATAAATACTTATTTGGGTTAAAGAAGCAAACTTCTTACGACCTTGAATCTTAATGCGTTTGGTAATTCTACTGTTTTCAGGTATATCATTCAGAGAACGAGGACAAATTCATGGGTGGTCGCATCCTTGCAGGGACTGCGCAAGGATTAAATACGAATCATATTATGATGTTTTTGTATGCTTATGAAAAAATTAACAAAAATATTTTTGTTAATTGATATGATTGTACACATACGCTGTCTCATTCCCTTTAAATCACACTGTCAACTGCTAGATGGTGAACGCTTTTTTTTAGCTGAAAATAAAAATATTGTAATAAAATGTATTTACGATCCACGGTGACACATAGGGTTTAAACAGCCTTGCCTAATCCCCAGTGGAGTAAAAAGCGTTAGGGGATTTATTTTATTTTGGTTTATAACGACACCACATATAAAAACTGATGTATAAAAATTATCACAATTCGTAGAAGCCAAAGTCTATAGAATTAAATTATAATTAAATAATTTGTGTATAAAGTTTACTATAGATTCATGTAGATATAAAGTATTTAAATGCGTTTTTTTTAGATTCTAAATTAGGGCTTTGATAGAAAATATTTTAGTTACTCTTTACTATCAAAGCCTAAAAGTTTTGTTATAACAGAAAATAATTTAATATAATTATTTACAGTTTTCTGATTATAACGTTCATAAATTTATTATTATTAATTGTGTGTATTGCCAAGTTGATTTGCCAGATTGGATTGTGAAAGAAAAAAAAAACTGTACGAAAGCTTTATTAGGTCTTCGAATTCATATACATTTATTTAGGAAAATACAAGTAATCATCCTTAATATCAGGATGTAAGATAATTGTGTAAGATAATTACGATGTATACACATATGTAATGTGCAGTAAGATTATAAATCTGTAAACGATTCCTTAGGTCATAGCAATGGAAAGATTTTGAGTAATAAAATAAAATTTAAACAACAACATATATGCTCAAATCATTTTATTCTAACCATTGTCAATATTTATGAATACAGGCGGTCCTTGACTTAATACCATCATAAGGAATAGATTACTTATTGCTTATAATGAACATTTAAAAAAAATGCTTAATTTGGTCTTTCGATCTTCCTTGTGAAAGTATCAAGAGATGACTGAACAATAGCTCGTTTCTTCTCCTCATAAATTTCTTAATAAGAAGCTAACGTGTCACATATTTCTTTTGGGACTTTTAAGAACCACGCGGCATTAGAATGTATACAAAATGAAAATATGCACCACTAAAACTCTAAAAATATAACATATCCGTGTTGAAAAGTGAGACGGAGCACACATGTGTCACGTGCTTTGTGGGACACCTCTGTTAGATGGCTTGCGAATAAATAGGCGGGATAAATAAAAGTTTCGGTCCAGGATAATTTATCTAAGTCAGAGTTTACGTAAATCATTCGAATTTACACAAGTTGGGGATGAGGATTGTTCCTGTATTTGCATTCAGTTGTATGTAAATGTACCTTATTTAAAAGTTAAGAAAATTTTAGACTTTGGTAATATCTGTAATGCCGTTATAAATGTTCATTTGTCAAGTAGTGATTTAAGATGCCATTGCTTTCAGCTTTAGATAGTAATATTACAAAATGCTCCGAAAAGTTGGTGCAGGGTCTGAAAAAAAAAAAAAATATATATATATATATATATATATACTATCGCCTTGTATTTAGAAAAGGAAAAAAGAATTATTTGAAAAACTTAAATCTAAAAAATATATAAAACCTGTGTGCAGTTTGTTTTTTAAAAAAAAAAACTAGTTTACAAGGAAACGTGTTAAATTTATCCTCGTTAAATTAGGTGAATAATAACTAATTTATGATTTGTTAACATCAACACTATTACAAAGTTAATTATTGAACTAGAAAAGTAGTAAAATAAATCATGATTTCTGATAAGCTTTCATTAATATTTTTCTGCCTAATGAACCGCAGTCGATTTTATGACTACAAATAAATGCCCCAAAAAAGTTCCCAAGTTTATTTATTTTTGCAAAAACAAGAAAAAAATAAAAATATACACAATAAGCATTCAAAATTTAATTTCAATATAAAACTTTTTAATATCATTAAATTAAAAACTTAAGAATACATAAGTATTTAAATATAGTCTTAATAAAAAATATTTTGTCTTCCCGAAGCATTGCGTAATAGAAAAAAAAATAATAAAATCAATTTATAAATTTCCTCCCATAAGCTATATTAATTAATATTAATAAATATTAAAAGACGTTTAATTTATTTACTAAGATTAATAAATATTATTATTATTTTATTTTAATTTATAAATATAAACGTATTGTATTATATTATATTTATAAACATACATTTATATTTATAAATGTGTTATATAAAACGCATTTATATATAAAATGCATTTATATTAATTATATACTAATATTAATTAATATTAATTAACATTAATAAATAATCTACAAATCATACGATAAAAGAAAAGTGCCATCCTTTCAAAAGTTTTTATTTATTTATTTATTTATTTAAGTATGCTACAAAAGTTATTTATTAATATAGCATTTCTTCATTAAAAGAAAAGAAATTCACAAAAATTATAAATTTTTTATACATATAATACATATCTATTTAATGTATAACTTACATTGATTAACAACTGATGAGTTACATTCGTATGACATAAACAAAATGGATACTAGTTCATAAATAAAAGCGATCGATATAAATAATACGCCATTTTAAATCTAAATACAAATATTTCTTTAGAAATATCTGAAGATGAAGATGTATTTAGATTTGTATTTGAATGAAGGAATTTAATATATTTCTTCAGTCCAGAGTGCTAATGTGCTAAATAAATAAATTCTTGGTTTCTCATAATAAAAATAAATAAAAAAAACTACCCTGATCGTTACATTTTTTGTGGGAATTATATTTTATCCACTAACTGGAACTCGCAAAGTATAGTTTGTAATTTTTTTTTTCAAGTATCATTTTACAAAAACTTTTATGCATGTTCACTCACTTTAATCTCGTTACTTATTTTCCTTTATACTATTATTATGTGAGAGGATAATTAAACATACTTTGAGTATAAAATCGATAAGTACGAATAAATGGCCTCTTTACATTCATCGTTACTTTTTTATGTCTTGAGGTTTTCGTAATCTGTCTTCTAAGCAATTAGCAAAGGGAATGCGAAATCCAAGAAATTTACTTAGAAGTAATTAGTAACACACATTCATATTTTATATTATAAATAAATAAATCAAAACTTATTGCCAAGAAGAGATCGCAGTCTGACCATTGATATCAAGTGAAATATCTACGTTTTTTTATAAATATATGAAAGTACATGGATTTCTTGCAACAGAAAAATTTCAATCCAGATTAGAAAAACGAATTATTCCATAATGGTAGATACATTGATAAATAATATAAACACATTTAGTACCAATTACATTAAAAGCAGAACGTCACCATTTCAAAAGTACAAGCATGAAGATTCCAGAAAAAAGTGAAAAAAAGTCGAGATAAACTAAGTGATTTTTGTTTCTTTTTTGCTGAAATATTAATATTATTATTATTATATGGGCACCTCTATGGAATCTGAAGACTCATCGCGAGAGATCCAAATTATCAGCACAACTATCATACCTCTCCTTGAACCCATTAACAGACAAAGCATCATAACTGACTCTGGCAATCCATTCCACTCATTCACAACTCTCCAAGCAAAAAATCTAGTCCTCTCACTCCTACTGACCACACCTTTATTCAACTTCCAGGGATGACCCCTTGTTCTGGTCCCTCTAGCCAAGTACTGAAACATTTCTCCCATCTATCTATGCTATAAAGCCTTTAAGTTACTTAAATGTCTCATCATATCTCCTCTTTTTCTTCTATCAACTAACTTCTGCAATCCACCCCCCCCCCCATTCTATCCTCATAGGGAATTTCACAGGTCACTCGCTTCTGAATTCTTGCCACAGCTTCCTTATCCCTAAGAAACTCAGGGTACCAGACTTGAGTAGAGTAATCCAGATGTGGGCGTATCAAGGCCTTATGAATCCAACTTCCTTATCTCTATTAGGTAATGTGTTCTTCGCTAGCCAAGTAATCTTATGGGCTACTTTAGCAAACTTAAGAATATGTCCTCTAAACTTTAATTCTCTGTCTACCATCACCATCCCTAAATAATCTAGCTTCATCTCTTTCCTGGAGTACAATGCCATCAATATGATGTACGGCTTGTAATCTATTTATCCCAAAATATATAATTTTACATTCATTCACATTAAACTGATACCCATTATATTTTTCCCATACTGACAGCCTATTTAAATTGTCCTGCAAGTTCTCCACATGGCTTTGATTAACTATTACTCTACCTAATTTCGCATCATCAGCAAACAACTGAATATTTATTTTCAGGTTATTTCCTATAACATTTATGTACAAATCAAACAGCAATGGTCCCAGCACTGAACCTTGCGGCACACATCTAGTCACGGCCTCGATTCTACCCCCCCCCCATATACCACTTTTGATATATGTCCAACCCTCATAACCAGTGTCATGTCCATCCCCATTTGTTCAAATTGCGTAACAGAGTTCCATGTGATATTCTGCCAAATGCCTTTGCAAAATCCAGTAAAATCATCGTGTAGCCATTTCCTTTATCCAACTTAGCGGTTACTTTATTATAAAAAGGTAGTAAATTACTAAGTCATGATTGACCCTTCACAAAGCCATGTTGACCCTAATACAGCATCACATTTTTATCTACTCATTCTTGAATTCTCTTTATTACCAATTTTTCTAGTACTTTTACCGCCACGCCTGAGATACTGATTGGTTTATAATTTGCTATGGTAGTCTTAGAACCTCCTTTACACAAAGGAATAATTTTGCCCTCTTTCCACGCCCTTGGAACTCTACCAGAGCTGAGACTTAAATTAAACAGCTTAGTCAAAGGCATTGCCAGTTTCCTTGCACATTCTCGCAAAACCCTAGCAGATATCCCATTTAATCCACACAGCTGTATTTATATTGAGATTCTACAATATCCTAAGAACCTAGAATTCATCCATCTATTCCCGCATTAGTGTCTGTCACATATGTTAAAGCAGTGACCTAGGATGTTATGTGCTTGCAAAGTGGTCACTCAGTAACTCAACTATTTCATTCACTTCTCTCTTCTCGTGACCGTCATCACTCACTAAGGTTAATCTTCCATAGTTATTCTTCATCTTATTTGCCACATAACAAAACTCTTTGGATTTCCTTTGGCCTGCTCAATTAAATTCTTCTCATAATCTGATTTTGGTTTCCTTGACATGCTCGTCAACTTTCTTGCCCGAGCCCTGTACTCTTTATGAGTTTGCTTGTCCCTTTCTCTTTATACACCCTCCACAAGCACTTCTGCAGCTCGTGCTTAATGATATTACTTGTCGATCTAACTCCTACCTGATAAATCCTTCTTATCCTAGGTATGCAATTTAATACCGTTTCCTCTAGATATTCCTTAATTATATCCAATGCACTACTAACATCCTTACCCTGCAGTGTTTTATGCCATAATACAGATTTTAGCTTCTTCCTAAGCATGTCATAATCACCTGCCTTGTAGTTCCACAAATACTCCATCTTGATACAATATTCCTCATGTTTTACAATCTCCCAAGTCAAGACCGCATGGTCACCTTCACTGATTGGAGGCAATGTTGTCGCCTTGGTTATGGATAGCTCTTCTGATCCCATGACAAGGTCCAATACTCTCTCACCCCTACTCCCCTCCATAACATGCTGCCTTAAGTAATTATCTCTTAGTAGGTGAATAAATTCTATTTCTTTCCTGCTATGTGATCTTTCTTCCTTCCAGTCTATATCTCCATAGTTGAAGTGCTCCATAATAATAATTCGACCTGTACTCAAAGTACTAATTTGGCAATGAATGTCTTCCAGATCATCTGTTGAAATCCCTAGCCTATAGCAACGACCAACTGTATATTTTGTGTTACTGGCCTTAATCTCACACCAGATTGTTTCAAATGAATAGCCACCCTCCCGCCTGTTTCCTATTCTTTTTGGTCGAAATTCGTCCGCTATCATACGCAGATCCTCCCCATCCCCATCCTGTCATCTCTATCTTCCCCGAGAATATTAAATCCTTCACATTTAATCCTTGCAACTACATCATCTGTTGTTAGCTAAGTCTCACTAATGTCTACAACTGTTGGTGAGGTTGGACTAACCAATGCCAAAAACTCCTTCCTGTTGTTCCTGATACTTCTGGTATTAATATATAGAACCTGCAGAATCCCTTTACTCACTTACTTCCACCCTAATTGCTTACGTTTTTCCTGAATTCGCGCTTCAACATGCTCGGTCTCCAGATACCTAATACCAAAATCATTTAAATGCAGCCATCAACATTGTACAACTCCTTTCCGTCAAACACAGACCAGAGACCAACAAAATCCTACATCATTCCTACTATACAATCTACGTATAGTTTAATTGGATGCCAACGCCCTCCTCCTTAGTTCGCCTCTATCATAGCGTGGTAGGAGACACAATTTTCACCTTCTGGCCCTTCAGTTTTTCCTCTTCTAACAACTCCTTTACACCCTCCTTTATAGAATACTGAAGAATATCATAATAAGATGCTTCTACTACTTGAAAGTGACACATATTCCATGTTACAGGATGATCCAACTCGGGAACTACAAAACCGAACTAACAACTTACTACAAAATACTAGTGAACTTCCTCGTGATGTACGTCTCTCTCTTCGCTCCCTTCATTCACTTATACCATGGAGTCTCTCTCTCTCTATGGAGTTCGAAAAGTACATAAGGAAAACACTCCTCTTCGCCCTATTGTCGAGGATATTGACTCTCCAACAGATAAACTATCAAAATATCTTGCAAAATATCTCAAGTCTTTTTCTAATAAGTCTTCATCGTTCATCAACTATACCTTAGATTTTGTATCTGGTATTAAAAATTTTTCCATCAACGATGATGATATTATAGCCAGTTTAGATATTATTTCATTATTCTCAAATGTACCAACTGAAGAAGTATTAATATTATTAAAGGATAAATTATCCAAAACAATGTTTACCTTATTAAAGCATTACGTTCAATCTGGCTACTTCCGATATCAAGATACAATCTATAAACAGAACCAGGGCTTGGCGATGGGGAACCCTTTTCCCCCCATTTTGGCGAATATTTTCCTAGAAGACTTTGAAACAAGAGCTATATCTTCCTCTTCATTTAAACCAAAAGTTTGGAAACGTTATGTAGATGATGTTTTTATTATATGGAGTCATGGTGAAAACTGTTTCACGAATTTTCTTCATCATCTAAATAACCAGCATCCAAATATAAAATTCACGGCAGAACTAGAACATGATAACTCCCTTCCTTTCCTGGATATAAAACTCTCATTCTGTTCTGTAAAATTTAGAATCTCCATGTACAGAAAACCGACGCATGCTAATAGATATCTTCACAGTCTTTCTCATCATTTTCCACCACAGAAACTCGGAACTATTTCCACTTTGGGACACAGAGCTCGCTCTATTTTAAACGATCCAGATGACCTTCAAAACGAAATTAATCACCTCTCACATATTTTGAACAAAATGGATATCATAAAAGAACAATTAAGAAATTTCTTATAGATCCTCCTAGGCACCACAATACAGAAACTGCCTATTTTAAAGATAACATCTCAATCCCGTACATCAGTTCGGTCTCCCAAAAATTGGCAAAAGTCCTACAAATGTGCAACATCAGGACGTTGTTCACCACTCTTCCAAAAATCAGATCTCTTATAAGCCATCCTAAACCTAAGCATCATAATCTAAAATATCCTGACGTATGTAAACTATGGTGTGACTGTAATGTTCCTTATTACGGTCAAACTAATAAATCTGTTTAACTTCGCATGGAGGAGCATAAAAGATATTTATATATATAATATATATATTATATATATAAATTATATAATTTATATATATAATGTATATAATTTATATATATAATATTTATTATATATATAAATTATATTAAAAATTTATTAAAAGTTAAAAATTCATTTTCATCTATATCTCCTCCAGAGATTTTTATTAAAAATTAAAACACCTTGTAGCAACTTGTATAAGTAAAGTTGATAAGGCTCTGTATTACTAAGCTTTTTTTTTTTTTTTTTTTTAGCCAATGAAGTTTTAACTGAGGCTCGGCTATTGCTGTTATTACCCAGCCATGACTAGAGCTTTTTAGCTCAATAACACTCCATCCACACAGATTTTCTTCATTCAGATGATAAAGAGTCAAGAACTCAGTCCATCGCCCAGTTCTTATAAGAACTATAAGAACTTTGGTATTTACCTCAGGACAAGACAGTGCTTAACAGATTGAATGGAGCAGTAAGAGATGCACTTAAAACACACAGAAACGAAGTTTGGGATAAAAAGTTAGCCTCTATCTCACCTATTGATCACTCTATCTGGGGCCTACTGAGAAACATCAAAAATAAAACCAGATCCCTCCCCCCTATAATCTCAAACCAGGGCCTAGTCCACACAGATGCAGATAAGGCAGAAGCCATACTTAAAAATCTTGAGGATCAGTGCAAACCTTCTTATAACAACATTGATTTCAATCATCTGTACAAAATCCACAGACAAGTTAGGCATGCACTAAACCTCCCGGATACCAGTGCTGATCATATTGCACTCGCATCACCTGTTGAATTATATGATATTATTAAAAAACTTAAGAACAATAAAGCTCCTGGACCAGACAGCATCTCAAACAGGGTGATCAAGCTGCTGCCTCGAAAAGCTATAGTGCATCTGACCAGTATAATAAATGCAATCTTAAGACTTCACTATTTTCCTTCCACCTGGAAAATGGCTGATGTGATTTCTATACATAAGCCAGGCAAAGACCCACACTTACCGCAGAATTATCGTCCAATCAGTCTCATCTCCAATCTGGGTAAGGTTGCAGAGAAGATCATCCTCTCACGACTTCAAACCTCAGTAAATGACCTAAACATCCTCCCTAAAGAACAGTTTGGATTTCGACAACACCATAGTACTACCCAGCAAATCCACAGAATTGTGGAATATATCACCACCAGCTACAACTAGCGCCAGTGCACAGGAGCGGTATTCCTAGACCTATCTAAAGCATTTGACAAAATCTGGCATTTTGGACTCCTGCACAAACTTATCTCAGCCGGTATCTCACTAAAAATGGTTCATCTAATCCGTTCATATCTTCAGAATAGATCAATCCAAGTTAAAATTAACGGTTCTACATAGTCCCAGCGCCATATCTTTGCTGGAGTGCCGCAGGGATCTCTACTGGCTCCATTGCTGTTTTCTGTATACATGTCAGACATCCCACACAATCCGATGACTTCCATTTTAGTACTGTTTGCGGACGATACGGCAATACTAACCAGATCTCTCAGACCCCACTTCGTTACCAGAAAGCTTCAAGAAAAATCTTCTAAAGCTGGAGGGTTGGTTCTCCAAGTGGAGATTGGAAGTCAACCCCCTGAAAAGCTCAGCGGTTCTCTTCTCAAAACGGCCAATGTCTCCTGCAGGAGATGTGTTACTATTCAATACTAAAATTCCCTGGCAGAAAGAAACAAATTACCTGGGTGTAATTCTCGACAAAAAGCTATCTTTCAACCAACATATCAAGTCTGCATGTGCAAAAGCATCTTAAGCCATAGCTCAGATCTACCCGCTAATTAATAGAAATAGCAAACTCAGCAACAGAATCAAATTGCAGTATACCAGATGACGATTCGTCCTATAATCACCTATGCCTCTCCAGCCTGGAGCCACACCTCTAATACTAACATTATTAAGATACAGCGAGTGCAGAACAAGTGCTTGAGAATGATTTTGAACGCCCCGTGGTATGTTAGAAATAGCCAACTCCACAGAGACACAAATATTCCTATATTCTCTCTTATCTACAATCCTTAGCTTCCAAATTTTTTCTAAAGACGTCCACACATCCCAACGATTTGGTTCAACAAGCTGCATCATACGAGCCAACGGACATATTTAAATATAGAAGACCAAAAACTATATTAGCCTCCTATAGCGATACATAATCTCCATGCCCATTCAGGGCGAGCAAACTTCTCGTAAATTTTACCCTCACTGTAACCACGACAGATAGCGGGGAATATGAAAAGCATTTTGCTTCACCCTTAAAGAATAAATGTCAATTGTCAGTCACTTTGGTATTTAGGAAATTAAAGTCCTTTTTAGGACTTCCAGGGTAACGAATGGCAATGCTGTAGCCAATGAAGTTTTAACTGAGGCTCGGCTATTGCCGTTACCCAGCCATGACTAGAGCTTTTTAGCTCAATAACACTCCATTCACACAGATTTTCTTCATTCAGATGACGGGATAAAGAGTCAAGGACTCAGTCCATCGCCCAGTTCTTTTAAGAACTTTAAGAACCTTGGTATTTAGGATCTAGCTACTCAATGTGGAGACCTCAAAAAAGGTTGAAACCGGTCTGGGTAGTCACCCCAACCCATAATGTATCGCAGTATACATCTTTTAGTGAGATGTGCTTTACATTATGGGAAATACTAAGAATAGTGATCAGAGCTTTACCCACCTTTACAATGAGTTGCCCTGGTGTTGTACCTTCTTTGACTTGAACTAAGTTTCAGGCACAAACTTAGCTGTTTGCTTACTTGGGATTAGGTGTAAAAATAACCAAGCTTATAAAATTACTTGGTTATCCTAATATACAATATCCCCAAGTTAAAAATTAATTTTCATATATATATATATATATATATATATATATATATAAAATATAAATATATAAATATATAAAAAAAGATAAAAAGTGTGAACAGCACAGGAAAGGCACTATACATATGGCAACGTGAAACGTGAAAACGTTATAGTTAGCGTATTCAAAGCTGTTCCTTCGTTGGCCACGTTGTTGGGTGAGTGCGTGCGTATAGCATCTCGTGAGCGCCAGTATGTGATTACAGCAAAATGACAGTCTGGGAGGTTATAGCTTATATATCCCGGTGTATACAAAATATGGTGTGACTGCGACATTCCTTATTTTGGCCAGACGGATAAACGTATTGGATTGCGTATAGAGGAGCACAGGAGGGACATCACTTACAAGGGAACACGTGCCAGTGCTTTATTCAGCCATATCCTTTTTTCTGCCGATTCTGATGATCAAAACTCATAGTCATACAATCCTTTCGGATAGATCTAACAACATTTTCCGTTGCCATGACGAATTGGAGAAAAAAATTGTGGAATCTAGAGAAATCATCCTCAACCCTGTACATTTAAATAATAATTTTAGCTATAACCTCCCAGACTGTCATTCTGCTGTGATCACATACTGGCGCTCACGAGATGCTATACGCACGCACTCACCCAACCATGTGGACAACGAAGGAACAGTTTGAATACGTTAACTACAATGTTTTCACGTTAAATATGTATATTGACTTTCCTGTGCTGTTCGCAGTTTTTATCTTCAATGTTTAATGTTTCTTTTTGTATAAAAACACCTGAAGAAGGCTGTAAAAAGCCGAAACTAGTCGTGTGATACCATTAAAGCTTTTTCCTTTACTCTCGGTTTATGTCATTCAATTCTTTTGAAATATATATATATATATATATATATTACCTTGATGGACCCGCGTTTCATTCAGGATTTCTCTATGAGTGCAGATCAAAAAGATACCTCCAACGATCTCGATCTTCAGCCTTTCTCTTCCATGTTATACCCACATAGATTTCACTAGTGGATCTTCCCATCTTGTAGGTGGTCTTCCTGGTTTTCTCTTTATTCTTGGTTGCCAGTTGAGTATTCTGTATGTCCATCTGTTATCCTTGAGTCTGACTATGTGACCTTCCCATCTCATCTTGCCTTCATATACTGCAGTTGCCACATCTTTTATGCCTGATCTCTTTCTTAGTTCCGTGTTTCCTAACGTGTTCCATTTTTCTGATGTTACAAATCCTGCGTTTTATTGCATGCTGAGTTATTCTGAGAGTCTCTTCTTCTTTTCTTGTCGTGTGCCATGTTTCTGACCCATATGTGAGTGATGGAAGAATGTCACTATTAAATAGTTTTGCCTTCGCAGAGATGTCAAGATTTGGATCAGTAAGTGTTTCTTTTAGTCTGCTGAATGAGAGCCATGCAGCTTTCTTTATTTTTGCGAGTTTAATTATTCATTTTTATTGTTTGTCCTAAGTAACTGTAGAAGTCAACTTGTTCTATAGGGATGTTATCAATTTTGTTATCGATTTTGTTTTTGATCCATTTTGTTTTTTCCAAATTCATTTCTAAGCCTATCTTACTGCTGTTTGTGTATACTTTTTCACCCATTTCTTCTAGGTCTTTTCGGTTGTGGGATATGAGTATTAGATCATCGGCAAACATAAGAATTTGTAGCTTTTCACCATCTATGCTCATTCCTCCGTTTAGGTCTGTTTTTTTTTCAGAATGTATTCTAAAGTGCTAGTAAATAGATTTGGGGAGATCATATCTCCTTGGCGGACCCCTCTCTTTATATCTATATTTATAGGCTGATCGAATCGGGTTATTTTGTGTGGTTTGATTTTTGTTAATTTCTTTTATCATTGGTTGTAAGTAGGGTCCACATTTATTTCCAGTAAGGCACCGATGACTGCTTTGTGTTCTATGGTATCAAATGCTTTTTTAAAATCAATAAAGACAAAACATAGAGGGATTCGGTATTCTCTCCATTTTTCTGTAAGTTGTGAAATGACCTGGATAAGATCTATTGTGGAGAAGCCTCTTCTGAATCCTGCCTGTTCTCTTCTGAAGTTGTCTTCGAGAGTACTTTGAATTTTGTTCAATCTTACTCTGTTCATGATTTTATATATGTGAGAGAGTAGACAGATTGGACGATAGTGTTTTATGTCTTCCTTGTTCCCTTTTTTGAAGAGAAGTATGGTTTTTTAGGTTTTCGTTCAAAGAAAGAAAATCGTTCTTTCTTTGAAGTACCACGTGAATCTGGCAGCCAAGGCTTTGAAAATAATTGGACCACTTTGTTGGATTTCTTCAGCCTTAATATGATCAAGGCTGAAGAAGGCTGAGTAAAGGTAAAGCTGAGGCTTTACCTTTACTCATTTTCTTAAGAGCATGTTCTATTTCGTCTGGAAGTACATCTGGTATATTGCTTTGTTTTGGAATGATAGGTTCTGAAACTTGGCACTTAGTTGCATAGAGACCATTATAAAAATTCTGCACAATTTCTTCTATATTTAGTATATTAGTATGTTTTTTTTTTCCATTTTGATACTGTAAAGCAAATGGAATTGACTGTTTAAAATTAAGTCTTTCTCTCTATTTTTTTTTTCAGGCTTGTTTTTGCCTGCACTGCTTCTCTTAGTTTTTGTATCCCGAAAGCTTTGTAGTTTTCTGGAATTCTTTTTCTTAGTAACTTACAGATAATTTTGTATTCTAGAAAATGTTCTCCAGATTTCTTCAGTTCTTTTCTCTTTTTCATTAGTTCTATAGTTTGAGGTGAGAGTCGTTCTCTTTTCTTTTGTTTCACAGGGATTTCTGATTTTTTCTTGCACTCGTTGAATTTATTAATAAAGTGAATATAGTAATCATTTGTGTAACAGTTCTAAATAATTCATTCGGTCTCTTCTATGTACTTCCCGAACTTGTGGTAGTCTATTTGTTTGGATTGTCTTTTGTGGTTTGATGTTGCCCTGATATGTTGTTCTTTTTTGTGGTCTATTCTTATAATGGCTCTGAGGAGTCTGTGGTCAGAATCTGTGTTGAAGTATGTTTCGCCTATTGTACCAACATTTTGTATCAGTCTTTTCTCCCAGGCCATGTGGTACTATAAACTTTTCGTTTTCTTTTCCACATCCTATTTTGGCATTAAAGTCACCATCAACGAATGTGTATGTTGCCTTGCAATTTAATGCCTTTTCAAGATTCATGTAAAAATTTTCTATTTCTTGATTATCAGCTACAGATGTTGGAGCATAGTAGGATATTAATTTTATTGTTATATTGTTCTCTATTCCAATTACGAGTACACCTATTCTTTCAAATATGATATTACAAGAAAGGATCGACTTGATGAGCTTAGATTTAACAATGAAGCCCACTCCGCCTTGTTTGCCATTGTTTGAGGATGCTCCGAGGATTATTATTATTATTATTATTATTATTATTATTATTATTATTATTATTATTATTATTATTATTATTATTACGTGAGACTCCGAGGAGTCCTTAGACTCTCGAGGGAGGCCCTAAACACCATATCCATCACAACTATTTGACATTCACACAGCATCTATCATACTTTGCCTTGAACGCATTCACTGTCACAGCACCCACAACAGACTCAGGCGGCAGTTTATCCCACTCATTCACCACTCTAAAAGTAAAAAACCCAGCTCTAACACCCTTACTAACTACACTCTTTTCCAGCTTCCATGGATGTCCCCTAGTCCTCCCACTACGAGTCCTGTTCTCAAAAATATCCTCTGAATTAATCCTATAGAAACGCTTCAGCAATTTGAATGTCTCAATCATATCTCCCCTTTTCCGCCTATCAACCAATTTTTGCAACCCACAAATCTTCAACCTGTTTTCATAAGGTTCATTCCATAGACCTGCTATCATCTTGGTCACTCGCCTCTGGATCCTCTCAACCTCCTCCCCATCAAGAAGAAACCTAGGTGACCATATCTGGGCACAGTAGTCGAGATGGGTCTTATCAAGGCTCGATACAGAGGAACAATAACTTGCTTATCTCTGCTTGTCAAAGTATTCTTCAGCATCCAAGTGATTTGATGAGCTGATTTAGCCACTTTTGCAATGTGCCCCTAAACTTCAATTCCCTATCCACCAACACTCCCAAATCCCTGGCCTCATTAATCTCCTAGAGTACAGTTCCACCAATGTGATATACTGCTGCTAATGTTTTCACCCCAAAATGCAAAACCTTACACTTTGCCACATTAAATTGACATCCATTTTCCCTTGCCCAGTCCTCCAAACTATCCAAATCATCCTGCAAAATATTGACATCTTCTGCATTCAGTATTGCCCTACCCAACTTAGCATCATCAGCGAACAAATGAATCGTTCCTCTCAGATCCTTTCCTATATCATTAAAGAACAAATTAAACAGCAGTGGTCCAAGAACAGAACCCTGTGGCACACAACTAGTCACAGGCTGTCTTTTGGACTCTACTCCTGAGTAAACTACTCTCTGGTATCTCTCCATCAACCACCCTCCTATCCATCTCATTAACCCTATATCCATTCCCATATATTTCAGTTTACGGATTAGACTTCCATGTGGTATCCTGTCAAAGGCCTTAGCCAGGTCCAGCAGTATCACTGTAAACCCATTACCCTTATCCAGTTCAGCCGTCACTGTTATAAAACAAGTTACTGAGGCATGATCTACCCTTCACAAAACCATGCTGTCCCCCATACAGTATCTTATGTCCATCAATCCATTCCTGTATTTTTTCCTTGACTATTTTCTCCAAGACCTTGATAACGACTCTTGATATGCTGATCGGTCGGTAATTTGCAACAGTAGTCTTGGATCCTCTTTTATGCAGTGGAACTATTTTCCCCTCTTTCCATCCCTTCGGGACTAAACCAGACCCGAGACTCAGATTAAACAACATGGTCAAGGGCACTGATAATTGCTTAGCCGCTTCACGTAAGACCCCCTGCCGGTATACCATCCAATCCCACAGATGTATTCACATTAAGGTTCTGTAATAGACTATTCACCGCCACTTCATTCATCACAAATCCTATAAACTAATGGTTCCTTCATTTTTTCAATGTCACCAACTGGAAGATATACTCTTGCAAAATGCTCGCTCAGTAATTCCACTATATCAACTGATTCAGTGACCTCCCTACCATCGGCGTTCCTAAAAATCATTCTGCCGTGTACAGTTTTTCTTTTACTAGCAGCATATTGAAAGAACTGTTTGGGATTCTCTTTAGCTTGCATGGCTTATTTCCTCTCATAATCCGTTTTTGCTTTTTTCAACACACTCATTACCCTTCTGGCCTGCGCTTTATAAAGTATGTGCCTGCAGGTCACTATTCTTCTTAAATTCCTTCCACAGTTGTTTCTTTTTTTGGAACTCAAGTTTAATGGTGTTATTCATCCATTTACCCCCACTTGATTTACTATTCGGACTCTAGATATACAGTCAGCCATAACCTCCTGCAAATGCTCCTTGACCACATCCCATGCCCTATCAACATCCAGCCCTTGCAGTTTTACATGCCATGGCACTGAACCAAGCAATCTCCTAAGCTTGTCATACTTGCCAGCACGGTAATTCCACATGTACCCTGTCTTAATCGAAAATTTCGCACATTTAGCCACCTCCCAGGTCAAGACCCGATGATCACTCTCACCAATAGGTGGCAACATGGTCATATTCATTAGAGTCAAATTCTCAGACGCTATTACCAAGTCAAGCACTCTCTCGAACCCCAAGTATTTTCCATTACATGCTGTCTTAGATAGTTATCTCTCAGTAATTTGATAAAATCCAGTTACTTCCTCCCATGCGTATCTGTGAGCCATCGTACCATCTTGCTGTCAGTTCTTTCAATCTTTTTGTTTCATTCATTAGCAGGATACCAAGTTGATATTGGTTAGTTATTTGATTAATAAATCTATTCTGCAGTTTCTTGCCAAAGTTCGAGTATTGAGGGTAGCGATTTCTATTTTCATAGATTTAAGAGGCGTATATATATATATATATATACGCCTCTTAGATTTAAGAGGCCTATATATATATATATATATATATATTATAGCTTCTATATATGTATATTATATATATAGCTTCTACTCGGTTGTAATGATACATTTTAAAGAATAAATTTTAAATGATTTTAAACCGAGATAAAATATTATATTTAATGAAAATGATACAACTAGTTTCAGCCTTTTACAGCCTTCTTCAGGTATCCACTAAAGGTAGAACACAGTAATAAAAATTGAAGTTACAAAAAACTGACAATTACAGGCAAAAAATGCAATATACAATTGATACAAAAACGTTGTATTATTCAAGTCGTTCTATCTAACGCGTTATTGTTTGTTGCATACGTGCTTGCAAGTTCTCGTGAACGCCAGTATTGAACAACTGCAATATGGCTATCAGGGATGTTATAACTCAAACTGATGTTCAAATGTTCAGGATTAAGGAGGATTTCCCTGGACTCCACGAATTTCCTTTCAAACTCATCACTACAGCGAAAAATGTTTTCGGATTTATTCCAACAAACTGAGTGACTCTGTAGATCATCATGAGTAATGTTTGAGAAAAGAACATGACTGGATAGCGCAGATGCATATGATCTTTTATAGGAGATGTCTCTCTTATGCTCCTCAATACGAAGTTCAACAGATTTGTTAGTCAGTCAAAAATAAGGAATATTACAGTGGCACCATAACTTGTAAATACCTGGATATTTCAGGTTATGATGAATAGGCTTCGGATAGCTAATAAGAGAACGGACTTTAGGGAGTGTAGTGAAAAACGTCCCGATGTTGTATTTTTTAAGGACTTTAGCCAATTTATTGGAGACTGAAGTAATGTAAGGTATTGAGATGCTACCTTTAAAATCAGTAGTTTCCGTAGTACACTTCCTAGGAGGATCCAGAAGAAATTTCTTAATTGTTTTTTCAGAATATCCATTTTGTTTAAAGATAAGAGAAAGGTGATTAATTTCTTTTTGGAGTTCATCTGGTTCATTTAAAATAGATCGTGCTCTGTGTCCTAAGGTAGAAATAGTTCTGAACTTTTGCGGTGGAAAGAGATGAGATTGACAGTGCAGATGTCTGTTAGTATGAGTGTGTTTTCGGTATATAGAGATTTTAAATCTATCAGAGCATCGTGTAAGAATTACATCCAGGAAAGGAAGGCAGTTATTTCGTTCTAGTTCGGCAGTGAATTTTATATTAGAATGATGGTTGTTAAGATGTTGAAGAAACTCCATGAGAGATGTGTGTCCATGACTCCATATAATGAAAATGTCGTCAACATAACGCCTCCAAAGTTTCGGCTTAAGCGAGAAGGACGATATGGTTTTCGTTTCAAAATCTTCCAGGAAAATGTTTGCTAGAACCGGGAATAAATGGTTGCCCATTGCTAGGCCTTGGTTTTGTTTGTAAATGGAGTCCCTATATCTGAAGTAGCAAGATTGAATACAATGCTTTAATAAAGAATATCTTTTTAGACAATTTGTCCTTAAGTAATGTTAATACTTCCTCAGTAGGGACGTTAGTAAATAATGAGATAATGTCAAAACTTTCTATGATATCATTTTCACTGATTGAAATATTTTTGATTTGAGAAACGAAGTCTGTGGTGTTTTCGATGAACTATGAAGATTTATTGGAGAAACATTCGAGGTAATCTGCAAGATGTTTCGAAAGCTTATAAGTAGGACCAACAATTCCTTCAACAATAATTGTTGAAGGAATTGATGAAGGAAAAACAGTAATTTACAGTTGAATATATATATATATATATATAAAAGAAAAATTGAAACATTTGTTTATAAAACTAGACTATTGAATGACACAAATGTACAGTGGCTATATGAACAAAGAATTAACCAATATCTAGATAAAATAAAACAAAATGAAGAAATAGAAATGGAATGGCTTAATATAAAAACGATACTAAATGCAGCAGCAAATGAAAGCTTAGGAAAGACCAAAAAATTCAATAAAAGGAAAAAACTGATGATCTGGGATTATAAAATCAAAGAAATAATCAAAAAGAAAAAAGAAACCTATCACAAATGGTTAAGCAGTAAAAGATTAGAAGATGAAATAGATTATATAAAAGAATAAGAGCTATAGCTAAACGAGAAGTCAGAAAAAGGCACAGAGAATCATGGAACAAATTTGTTTCTAATTTAGAACATGATTTATATAAAATAAGACTCAATATATATAAGATTTTAAACACTTAAATGCAGATACCAAATAAAACATAAAATTAAACACCGAATTGAAATTAGAAGAATTTCTAAATTACTACACAGAATTGTGGACTGACAAATATTTTAAAAAATAAAACTTGCAAACAATTAACGAAAATGAAAAGGAAATAACTGAAGAAGAATTAGAAATCAGCCCGAAAGAAATAAGAAACGGAAAATCACCTGGAGAAGATAAGCTAGGTTCAGAACTATATAAATACGCAGGAACAAGATTCAAAGAAAGACTCTTATCATTTTTAAATAAAATTTATTCAACTGGTATCCCCCTGATTCCTATATTTAGTATCAGTATACTAAATTCCTATTACAAAATATATAGCAGAATTTTAAATAGCAAACTAATGAAATATTCTGAAAACTTATTTTAGAAGTACAGAATGGATTTAAAAAAGGACGATCATGTATGGACCCGGCCTTTTGACTAAAATTAATAATAGAGAAAAGAAGAGAATACAATTCAGAAACACATATTGCATTTATTGACTTTGAAAAAGCATTTGACAAAGTTAAAAGAAACATATTATTTAACATATTAAAAGAAAGACAAATACCAAATAATATCCTAAAATCTATCACAAGTATATATGAAAATAATCAAATACAAATAAGATTAAATCACGAGCTATCATATACGAGAGAGATAAACCAAGGGGTCCGACAGGGATGTCCCCTCTCAGCAACTCTTTTTAATATCTACTTAAATGAAATAATAATAAAATGGTATAAAAATTTACATCAAGAAATTAAACTTTCTCCTACAGTAAACTTAAACACTCTCCTCTTTGCCGACGACCAAATAATAATTGCAAATTCTGAAGATAACTTACAGGAAGCTATTTTAGATCTAAATGAGATATCTAAAGATTATGGTATGATGATATCAACAGAAAAATCAAAAACTATGGCCTTTAAAGGACAAGATCCAGCAAGAACTAAAATAGTAATAGATAACAAGATCTTAGAACAGGTGAATTCATTTAACTACCTAGGATGTACGATCACATACGAAATTGAAAAAGATATAAACTTAAAAATTGCAAAATATTTAAAATTAACAGGTGTGATTAACTCTATATTTAAACCAAACCTAGTTCAAAAACAAACCAGACTAAAAGTATGCAATACATTAGCCCTACCAGTCTTAATGTATGGAAGCGAAATCTGGACAATAAAACAAAAAGACAAATAAAGATTAACAATAGCAGAAATGAAGTTTATGAGAAAAACTGCAAAGTATACCCTATTTGATCACAAAAGAAATGAAGAACTTATGAAAGAATAAAACCAAGTACCAGTAATAGAAAAAAAAATATATAAACATAAATGGATGGAACACGTTCAAAGAATGAAAACAGAAAGATTACCAAAACAAGCCTTAAAGTATAAGCCATTAGGAAAAAGAAAACTAGGACGTCCTCTTAAACGATGACTTCTAAGGCCGGAACAGGCCACTAGGCCTAAATCCTTGATACGCATGATGATGATGATAATATATATATATATATATATATATATATATATATATATATATATATATATATATATATATATATATATATATATATATATATAATATTTATTGCATAAAGAGAGAATAATAATAAATATAGGCTGCGTTTTTGAATTCATTTTAATAACGTAGCATCACACTTTATACGATAAAATATCTTAGTATGAAATGTGAACAAAGAAATATTGAACGTTGTATAAATACATTCGGCTCGTATTGTTGTAATGAGAATTAATTGACTTAAAAGTAATAGAAAGGTGACTAAAATAACATCTAAAATGTTCAGACAATAGTTTAAGTATGTGACGAACACAGATGCTCTTTCGTAGGACATTGTGTATGAGGGCATTAATACTACCCGTCTCATTTTTACGAACTCGAAAAACATAATTATAAGAAGTTGGTTGTAATTACGGTATTATATATCGATTGTCTGAATACGACAAGGCAGTCGATGCACGATTTTATTAGTATTCCTAGGTGATGACTAGATTGTGTTACTCTGAAGGTTCTTTCCGATTAACTGTTTCAATGGTTGATTGCAAAGGTGTAGTCCGACCACAGAAGCAGGAGCTGTGGTTGGCAGACTGCCAAGAAGAGTCAATTCATGTTGAAGAGGAGAAAGAAATAAGGCGATGTACGAATTGATCACCAATACGCGAAATCACGTGCTTTATACTCAAACTTTTCCAACTGTTATACAAGCAAAATAGTTACCACTTTAAAAACTAGAATGATCATAAAAGAGAAGTTATTTTTCCGACGTGTAATAATAAACAACTCATCCCACAATACGCATTGATTACCCTATAATCAGAATGGATTCCTCTTCTTTTGACATGCGCAGAAGTGTCGAAGGGTCTCGCATCTGTGGGCGTACTATATAAAGGGCGGTCGCGAGAGAGAGAGAGGTGTGCGCATGTGCTAGCATTATGACTTCTTGGTGGTCACAGTAAATAACAAAATCAGTTTAGTATATATTGCAAATGTTGCTGAAAAGTCTAATAAATGGAACACGCAATAGACATATTTACTAATTTAAAAAAATCTCTGAGAATTGTGAAAAAAAAATATAAAATAAAAAATATTAAAAAAAATATATATATATAGGGATTTGGCACCACTATTCAAAAATATATAAACAAGATAATGATAATGATTACTGAAGCAGATAGAAGGTGAAATATTGATAATACAGGCGTTTTAGCAAGAACGAAAAGAAAGAGGCCCAGAAAGAAATCCAGACTGATATATTAATTGTGCTTTATGTACAGTTTTGATCGTTTTGCTTAGTTTTGATCGGCAAACTACGCCTCGCCTCCTATTATTTTACGACCTCCGTGTTAAGGATAGTTTTTAAATGGATTTCGTGGCAGAATCATGTATGAATAAATCATGTATCATGAATAAAGTATGAAAAATCAATAAAACTACTCTAATTTTTTCTATTTCTACAGAATATGAACAGTTGCAAAAGTTCGTATCCGTTAGTTCTAGTAAATCAGATGATCATTTCGCATGCAGACCAAGATGGAGAGTTTCTCTTGTTTATTTTAATAGCATCACCTCTCTTTCATATAAAAATGATTTTAAGATGTGAACATACTTATTTATTCTACAAAATGTTGAAAGTTTCTGAATTGTATTGTATTATTCTCACATTGTAAAATAGTGAAATTGCGGTTGTATGATTTCAGGGCAAGGTTGTTACTGCTGGCAAATGCAAGATCGTACAGCTGTACTCAGTTAAACAGAAATGGTGTATGGAAAGCATAATTTGAAGAACTGTGCCTGGCATTGGTCTATCTAACACGTCATTCTGAAGTGCCAGATATTCTGAAAACACAGAAAACTGAAAATAGCACTTAAATATTTTATAATTAAAGCAATATAATAATTTAAATTTAACAGAAGTTTAAAATCATTTTTATTTCATAATAATTTTGACTATAATTTTATCATGTATAATACTCTAATATAAAAAATTACCTAATCTTAAAGTCCTTAAAAGGACTGTCTTAAAAGGGCGAAGCAAGAATGCTTTTCATATTCCCCATTATCTGTAGAGGGCAGTGTAAGGATAAGGTGTTATCGGGCTATATAAAGCTCTGATCATGGCAAGAGGGTAACAGCAATAGCCGAGCCTCAGTTAGAACTTCACTGGCTACAGTATTGCCATCCATTACCCTCCAAGGGTACCCATTTTAGTCGCCTCGTACGACATGCATGAGCTACATTGAGGGCTATTCTTATCCCGGCCACCACACGGGGAAAAATTTTAAATGTTGATAAGTATTGTATACCTAAATTAGAAACAGGTGTGTAGAAAAATAGTGCCTTCTGGAATTTAAAATCTTATATTATAAATATGTCACAAATCTATAATGCTAATTATATCGAATGTAGATTATATATATATATATATATATATATATATATATACACAAAACATTTAGTTAGTAATAAAATTGCACTATGCACAAAATTTAAACTAAGCACTCTGAAGAGAGTTACTTATTACACATCCTACAAAGAAGTTTGATCTGCTTTATGCACCGGCCTACGTTATAACGCAGTGTTTGTCTATCCAATTCCACAGAGGATTTTATCTAAAAATACTGTCCGATAATATTTTATATATGATTGATTATTTTAATTATTCATTTGCAAAATATATGATTGATTATTTTAATTATTCATTTGCAAGCTGTCTTTTTTTTTAGACATCTGCCTCCACCTTAGTATTGTGAAGGATAAATATAAGCCTAAATGTTATTAGCAAACATTAAATGAAACTAGTATTTTTTATTATAACAATGATGAGCGATTTGTAATGCAGTTTCTGAGTTTTGTTTTTAAAATTAAAATCATTAAAATCAAAAGTTATTTTAATTTTAAAAACTAACATTAAAAGTTATCCAAGTCCAATTCCAAATGAAGAAATGTTTCATATGAAGAGCTAGAAGATTAAATTTAAGAGCTAGAAGGCCAAATTTCTTCCCTGAAGTAACCATATCAACTTTCTTCCATTAAGTTTATCGGTTATGTTTTCTTTTTATTTCTGTTATTGGAGAAAAAAGTAATTTTTTAAGATATTTAGAGATTAACAAAAAAATTAATAAAAATTTAAAATTAATATTATATTTCAAATTATATTTTATTTTTCTTATTACTTTTAATTGCAAACAAAATAAAGAAAATTAAAATTGCAAACTAAATCAGCTTTGTGTACAAATAAGTTGTAATATGAATCAAATGCGAACAGTGATTTCATCCATTTGGTGATTTCTGTTATAAGATATTCTGATCAGATTATTTA
The DNA here is from genome assembly GCF_054136105.1 of Typopeltis vanoorti. Taxonomy (NCBI): domain Eukaryota; kingdom Metazoa; phylum Arthropoda; class Arachnida; order Uropygi; family Thelyphonidae; genus Typopeltis; species Typopeltis vanoorti. The sequence continues at coordinate 87,200,644 of NC_143553.1, forward strand.
CTCATCTGATTAGTATAATTCTCATTTGGGATTTTTAATAAATGAATAGTCTAAACCTAAATTGGAATTAAAAGTACTACATGAAGAACGCATGATGTACATTATTCTACAAATCAAAAATATTACTATAATCAAACTACCGTTCTTCATTCTCTATTTATTACTTTTTATTCGTTCCTTGATGAATAGCATCAATGTAAACAAACGCAATCCAAAATACTAGTATCTTATTTCACAATGATAAACCGTGTAATACAATTTAAATAAAGTATCCTTGATGTATTTAATATCCAGTGCCCTTAGAGATAAAAAGGAAGTTCCATTTTAATATTTCGCCAACTTACGTACGCAGGAACATACTGCTGGCTGCCATCTATTCAAACACTGTTAATTCAACATAAACTAACACACACACACACACACACACACACACGCATGCACGCACACACACATACAGACCTTTTTGGTTTTCCTCTGCACTAGGAAAAGCCCGTTAGTATTTCACTTTATGGAGACCCTACTGGTGAAGTCGAATTAATGGTCATCATGGCATTCGTTGATATAAATAGCGAAATCAAAGTTGCTCTTGAAGTGCCGGATACCATGGTAACATTAGGTAATATAACTCGCATCGTTGAAACTAGAGTAGGACTACTGGTTGATGTTCTATTAAACGACGATAGCATTGTTGGTGAACTGCTAGAAGTGACATTAACGGTAGTAGTTGAATCCCTTACTGATGTTGGACGGAAAGTTGAAGATGAAGTTCTTTCCTCTGAGGTGTTCCTTAAAATTGTACGAATGATGGGAGCCGATGACGGATGCCTGGCTAAAGTAGAGGGCAGGGTAGAGGATGACATCCTTGGCTCTGTATCTCGATTGAAAGATGTAGTAGACGTCCGTGAAGTTCTTGAAGATCTCTGGAGAGCTATTGCAATGGTAGACATTGTAGAAGCTGGTGTGGTTCTAGTGGAGGAGGTTATAGGTGTTCTTGTAGCTATTGTGGAGGATGTAGTATAGGTAACTGTAGGTCTTGTGGAGGTTGTAGTAGCTGTTACTGTGGGACTTGTAGAAGTTGATGTAGTAGGCGAATTTGAAGGGGTCGTATGGTTTTCAGTATATTCTTCAGAAAGATGTTTGTCACAGCTACTAGGAGGATGAAAAGGTTTCCTAATTCGGATTTTATTTTTATATATCTTTCGGTCCACATAGGTATTTCTTAGATACCAGATTTCTGGATTATATAGAACGGTTATTATTGCACTCGTAACTGGAGCTGGTGGCGAACCATTCGCACATGAATAGCTGAGTAATGATCCAAAAATTAAAGCTATTACAGTCCTCATTGCGAAATGTTTTTATATCTTTTTATTTTCATTAACATCGGCAACTAACCTGCAATTGTGCCATCCTTTTGCGAAGTGCTGTCGCGTGAATCATGGGAAGAGTCACTTTCGAAAATATTGACGACGAAGTTAACTATAGCGTGTCGTAAACCATTTGATATTCGCACGGTTGATTTTTGTTATGCATATTTCCACCAATATATTTAAGTTTTATTATTGTTATTATTATTTAAGATGAGATATAAAACAATTAGTTGTTCTTTCTATAGAGATTAACATATCAGGCAGAGTAGAAAAAAATCACTGCTGCGTAGTTTATCCCATGTTTGGACAATTAATAGATGAATCAGTTGCGATCGTCTAATATGTTCATCCAGTATTACTTGTTAAATACTGATTGTTAAATCACTTGTTAAATCCCATTCATATTTCGTTGCTACAAATGTACGTCAACAAATGAAACACTGCCACTTACTTTATTCGTTTCCTCGAAGCTTCCACAACTATTCCGCATGGATGATACAAACGCAAATGTTGGCTAGCTATCTGTTCGTGTCATTTTTGACATCATTTCCCTCCCTGTCCCCATTAAAACAGGATGTCAGTTACGTTACCAATATGTATTTATATCGATATGTCACAGCGCTTATAATGGAATCCTACAAACCATTTTAAAAAGTCATTGTTTTCAGAGGTGATAAAACGCTTTATGCAGGAAACATTCTACTATGTCAGATACGAACACAATATCTAAATAACGGAACGTATCCATTTCATTATGACACGCATTGAAGACTTTACTATGTATTAGCCGAAGTGTAATTTGTTGTTCCTTCTCCATTCCCATGGAACAGGTAACTGACTTTCATCCATACTGCTCAAAAAAAAAAAAAAAGGAGAGAGAAATTTCCTGCTTTTAATTCTATAACGTGCAATTGATTCTGGGATTATTCCAGATATATTGTTGATATATTAAAAACTGAAAATGCCTCTGTAATAAGAATGAAATGAATGACAGCAACAGCGGTAACATACCCAAGACCAGGAGTAGGCAAACTTTTTAGACCATCGACCCCTTCATGGAATCCTTGATCCCTCATCGACCCCATCATGTTAAATAAATGAATAAATGTTATCAATAATAAAAAAAAATAATCACATCTTTAATGTCTGGTATGATGATCTCCTCACCAATGGTATGTGGTTTTCCTTTCTTTTCTATATTAAAAGAGACACTGTATAATGCCTTCGGTCCCCCTTCATAATCTCTACTGGCAGGTACTTTTAAAAATGTCTTTATATTTGGTCGTTTTATGATCTTTACTTTCAGTGCCTTCAATTAAGATCGTTGTTTTTCCTATCAGAGTGAACCCATCCGAGATGGTCTTTCATCTTTTCAGGCTTCAAGGCATCGTTGCTGAAAGTCTTTTCACATAATAGATCAGTGGCGTACTCAGGATTTAATCTTGAGGGGGGAGGGCAAGTTGAGTAGACGATTTGAGAATAGACATTACGCATTGCATACGACCTATGACTGAGCATCTGCAGTGATCGCCAATATATGAAACCCGTGATCTACTCTGATCCGGCTCGGGCAAACAAAGTAGCGCTCGGTCCACCCGAGCACTACCTCGTTCCCTTCGCCTTGCGTTCACAGTGGCCGTGATTCCCGAGAGTTATAGGGTATTCCCACCTTATGTGACCACTAATTCATAAGTAGTATAGAAATAGAAGACACTACACAACATAAATAAAAAAATAATAATTTTAATAATAAAAAGATTTTTGGAAAATTTTCTACTGTTTTTTCCTTTTTCTTTTTTTTTGGGGGGGGGGATGGGCGATCCCCCGGGTACGCCAATGTAATAGGCACATGGGCATTGTTTCATTGGTAAATGATGGCATAAATCCAAATTTTAAATACTCTTGATAATACTGTCGGTACTTCTTACTATCAGGGACCGCCATTATGGGCACTATAACTTAAAAAATTATACAGTAAATTCAAAGTTATCAGATCACTGAACACCACTCTTATAGCTGTAGGCGATAAATGCGCACTAGTCCTGATTGTCTCTGTTCTAGATGTCTTCGTCGGGGGGACCGTGCGCTTCTCCCGCGTTCGCTCAGCCAGTTGGCGTTGATGTTTACTAGGTGTTACTCAAAATCGTTTTAGGTATTTATTGACCCCCTATACATTTATCGACCCCTTGGATAGCCACATCGACCACCAGGGGTCGATATCGACCACTTTGCCGACCCTTGTTCTAAACTATCTTGAGAAGGGAGAAAAATATACAAACCATTATTTACATTTTCTTTTTTTTTTTTTTAATCGCCAGGAAGTTTTGTGCGATAGTGTTATTATTAATATTAGCGAACTAATAAAGAGTTTTTTCATAATTTTTTATATTGAGACCATACACGAGAGGTTGGTTGATCAACCTATAATACATTAGTACCGTATATGGGTATTGGGTTGGAAAAGGAGAAACATGTTTGCATTTGATTTAAAAGCATGTATATTGTATTCCTTAGGAAACACATCAGGGGGAAAACGGTTCCACAATACACCAACAGCAGTGATGAAGGAGGAGGAAAAGAAACTTGTTCTGTGTGTTTCAAGGTGTACCGTGAAACAGTGGCGTACCCAGGGGGAGGGGAGCCAAGGGACCAGCCCCCTCCCCCCGAAAAAAAGAAAAAGGAAAAAACACTAGAAAATTTTCCAAAAATCTTTTCCTAATTAAATTTAATTTTTTTATTTATGTGGTTTCTTGTCTTCGATTTCTATACTACTTATGAATTAGCGGTCACATAAGGTGGGAATACCCTATAGCTCTCGCTAATCACGGCCACTGTGAAGGCGAACGAGGTAGTGCTCGGGCGGACGGAGCCGGGCCAGAGGAGATCACGAGTTTCATGTATTGGCGATCACTGCAGATGCTCAGTCATAGGTCGTATGCAATGCGTAGTGTCTATTCTCAAATCGTCTACTCGACTAGCCCCCCCCCCCCGCATAGATTACATCCTGAGTGCGCCACTGCCGTGAAAGGATGTTAGGCGGCAGCTGTACATGTTCCAACGGGCTTAGTACTGAGTGGGGGAATTATTGATGCTATTTCCGACAAGCATTTTTAATGCAAATATTTGTAGAATACACGTAGTGCAGAGACCAACCGTCTATGCAAAAGTGGGGGGGGGGGGTGAGTTGGTAACGGATTGGTCATTAATTAACTCTAATTGCTTTCCTTTGTATCAAGCATTTTGAGGCAATTCTTGGGGACCCACCCCCACTCCAAATGTGAGAGCAGAATTTAACAGGTGGGAGGATTTGTGATTTGTATAAGTTTAACAGCTGTTCTGAAGTGAAGTAACGTCTTGAGCGAAAGAGAAATCCTAATTTTTTAGAAGATGAGGATGCAATGGCTTTGATGTGTTTATGCCAGGAGAGGCTTGATGTCAGGGTGATTCCAAGAAGAGAAATCTCATCTTGTTTTAAAATTTGGGTGTTGTCAAAAATAATAAAAAAAGAAAATGGTTCCTTTTTATGAGAAATAAAACAGAATTGGGTTTTCTAGCATTGAAATTGGTGGACATTCAATGATGGACTCGCATAACCTATTTTAGGATTGATGAAGGAAATAAATGCTTCATGTAAAAAAAGTGCTTGACTTTTTCATTACTTAATAGTGCCATAAATAACATGAAAAACGCGGAGAGAGCATTTTCGGACTACCACACCTTTTTATTCAAGCATGCAATCGTACGTTGACACTCGCTATTGTGAAGTATTATTGCCCGGAACAGGAATCTGTCGGCGGCGACTCCTCCTCTCATTCAAGTTTTTAATATTTTTGACACTGCATTCGAACACTGGGTATTCACTTGAAAATTGTTCACAAGTTTCCCTTTCAAATGTTCACTATTTTTTTTTTTAATTCCGTTAATAGTTGACAGTTGCACATTTATTGTTTATATGCTTATTTATATGTGTTTATATTTACTGGGTATATGTATAATATATAAGACATAATATCTAAATTACAATGATCTCACAATATACTTTTATATAAAAATTCAACATTATTTACTCCCACGTGGTAGTCTGGTAATCTTTTTTCTGAAAGCATATTGTGAGGTTACTGACTTTATTTCATTTGGTAGTTTATCGAAGTTGCTTGTTGTAAGAGATTCAAAGGACTTATGAAAAATTTCTTCCTTTGCATTGGGAGTTACCAGCAGTTGTTGTGGCCACAGCGTAAACCATAGTTTCACATCGTATGCAGAAAAATGTACAATGTTATTTTTTACGTATAATATACAACCATAAAGATAGAGTTTTTTTAATTGCAAAATATTTTGAATGACAAATAGTTCATTGGTTGAATAGGTTTTATTACTACAAGGAAGCAGATTGTTGTAGTAATCTTCACCCCAACAGGTGATGCCATATTGCAGTGAGGAATTTACCCAAGAATAGTATAAGCAGCTTAAAAATGCTGCATTTACAATTTTTTAACATAATATACTCTGTTAATTACGCGCCTCAACTTATTTGTTAAAATGGGATGTTGACGTTTCATTTCAGATTGCTATCACATGTGGTGGAGGCACAAATACTTGAATATATATATATATATATATATATATATATATATATATATATATATTTTTTTTAACTAAGTTATAGTTGCAGTTTTAGATACCACTACAACTCATTTCATGCTCTTTTATGATTATATTCTGATCTAGCTTATCTGTTAACGTGAAGTATGTATATTTAGTTTTATTGGTATTAATTTTAAGGCCATTATTGCTTAACCACTTATTTAGTTTCAACATATCATGGTTGATTCGATTTTCTAGATTGTCAAGGGACGTTTCAGTGTATATTATTGCCATGTCATCAGTGAACGAGATTATTTTGCCAACAAGTTTGCACTCACACAGATCATTAACATAAAAATATGATGGGTCCACGCACCGAATCGACTTTATATTTTATTTTTTACTTCTGCTACTGAAGGTGTAATAGCTGGTATATTGTTTTCTATTATTCAAGTAGGATTTGAATTGATTATTAGTAACTCCACTAATGCGGTATTTAGACATTTTCAGAAGTATTAAGTCATGATGCACACAGTCAAACGCTTTAAATATATCAAAAGAAACCGCTACTGTGTACATTATTTTATTTATCCCACTATATACTCGCTCGTGGAAATCCAATAGAGCTTTTACGTATTAAATGCGGATCTGAACCCGAATTGATTAGGCGCGTAAAAGGATATGATATTTAATAGTTATTTAATCGTTTTTATTAGGATTTTAATATTGATCTGTAAATTTTAACAAGAACTGTAACAAGAACTGAAACAATCTTTAAGTGTTTTATAAATACCCATATCGAAAGATTTATTAATAAAATGCGTAAAGAACTTTAAACGATGTTTAATTATAATATGTAGTTTTTTCGGCATTTATATGACTGCATTCTATTTTTTGTCCTTTTTTTTTAATTCGATTACTACACTCTACCTAATCCTCATTTACTGCATTAAGATACATCGAATTCTTAACCCACAGAAGGTGACTCATGTCCTTTCTCCTGTCCATAGAATCAAAATCACAACGGCCATAGTTACTGAAGTGGTTATTCATTTTGTTAAGTGCAGCGGTGACATCATTGCACTCTCTGGGAATTCACGTGTGAAAGAAAACAAATTTACATAATTTTTTGTATAGAAAATACTTTTGTACAAATTTTTGGGGAATTAGTAAGAAGTATGGAATTATTTTTATGAGATATAATCACGCTTAACTGGGATTCAAACTTAGTGTTTCCAACTAAAATAAAGAACCAAAAGGCTTCAATTCGGTTATGCAAAATTACATAAGTAAAGTGGATATTAAATCCAGCATTAGTTCAAAGCCTACTGTTTCCAATCTTATTGGAACGCGAACTACTCTGTGTGAAATGTCTTTTAACACAACGCCGTTCGCACGGCCAGTGAGAGCGGCATATGTGAATACTGAAATCGCCGTTTAATGATTCTATCTGTCACGATTCTATCATTTAAAAATCATCCGTAGTTCGAGTGACGTACAATGGCAGGAGAACGGTAAGAAAAGGATTACGCCCGTAGTTTGCCGAACTCTGGTCTAGATGATTTTAAACAGCAAAAGTGATAATGTATAAAATAACAATGTAGATGAGGTGTTTTTATTTATTTATTTTATTTTATTTTTTTTTTTTAAATATAAACGAATAAATTACTAAGCGTAAATTTCATGGTTAAAATTACCACAAAGAGTAAATTTGTAATTTCCTTTTCTCCACCTGATATTGTACGCCCACAGATGCGAGACCCTTCGGTACTTCTGCGCATGTGAAAAGAAGGAGAATCCATTCCGATTATAGGGTAATCAATTCGTATTGTGGGATGAGTTATTTATTATTACACGTCGGGAAATTGACTTCTCTTTTATGATCATTGTGGTTTTTAAAGTGGTAACTATTTTGCTTGTATAACAGTTGGAAAATTTTAGATATAAAGCACGTGATTTCCGTGTTGGCAACCAATTCGTACATCGCCTTATTTCTTTCTCCCCTTCAACATGAATTGACTCTTCTTGGCAGGCTCCCAACGACAGCTCTCGCTTCTGTCGTCGGACTGTAACTTGTTTGCACTCGAATTTTTTTTTCATTTGCTAATATTTCAGCCTGAGCAGAAACTTAAGATTTTTCTGAAATTTCCATTGTGTATTTTATACAATCTGACTAAACTAAAAGACTGAATAAAATACACAATGGAAATTTAGTTCTGAAAAGAATAGGACTACTAAAGCCATTTAATTATTGAAAATTAAGTCGCATAAACTTTATAATTCCAGCTATTCTTCGAAGCAAATTGATGACATATTTTTATGCCAAAGAGGCATAAAAATATGTCATAAACAGCGAATTGACTTTAGGGCCATCTAATACTCAGTCGATTTGGACCTGATGATTTCTTAAATTATGATAAATGTAATCCCCCCCCCCCCCATCAATCAATTCTCTTAATTAGAATTTATTTATTTATTTTTAAGAACTACGATATAAATGTATATAACTCCGTAGTGCAGTCGATAATGATGATTCCTTTCAGATTTAAAGAACTGGGTGCGAATTCTGTCTAAGATGCAAAAAACTTTGTCCTGTTTTAAAGTAAGCAACTTCTGTAAGTAATATTTACTAAAATAAAGAGCCAAAAAGCTTCACTTCGGCGATGCAAAATTATATAAATTAAGTGGATATTAAATCCAACAGAATACAGAAACTATAAAAGTTTCGTGCAAAAATTGACCAGAGAGCTTGCGAGAATACCTTCTCTCTGCGGACCACTAAGTTACAGCAGCGTGGCTGTGGGGGGGGGGGGGGGAATCCACTCCGGGCCGCATTTTTTGGGTTTAAGAAATCTTGCTATACTGTCTATAAAACAGCAACTAAGTGATGAAATAGACTTCGACAATATCATCGACGATTTTACGAACAAAAAAGCAAGAAAAATAATATTTTAAAATGTTGAAATTAAAGTTTTACTTCAAAAATAAACATAGTGTTTTTAATTTATTTCCCTATACGTCATTTTGACTTTTTGTAATTTTTTTTAAAAACCTATGAAGGAATTACCCACACTACTTCGGAACAACTGTGCCATTTATAGCATAATAAATCTAAAAGCATGTTTTGAATACATGTGGAAACATAATTAATTAGATTTGAAGTAAACGATTAAAAGTGTGTCATCAGTGAACAAAGTTTTAATTTTTATTAAACAAATAAATAATATGATATAATTATGTTACTACTTACTTTTAATGAGATGGTTGAGCTTCTCGGCCCTTGCAGAGTTGCTGGATATCTGGCTCAATATTGGACAACTTCAGTCGAAGATCGGTGCCCACACACTAAGACGATTTCTGTTTTTTTTTTTTTTATTTGAAAGAACGATGAAAATCCTTTCTCACAAAGATAGGTTGTAGAAAACTGCATGACGATTTTCAGAGCTTCTTCAGATAATTCGGAAAATTCACTTCTCACTGAAGGCGAGATCCAAAATCGAGCCAAACCAAGATCACGGAATTGCATTTTAAGCCCACTGTCACTTGAAAGCTCAATAAGTTGATCTTTTTTCGATAATCTCGTGACTACAAGCCTGAAATGGATCGTGAACCCACAGAAATTTCTTATAAAAGTTATTCGGAAAATATGTTTCAAAATTCCGTTTCAGATTTTTGAGGTGGTCACAAACCCTTTCCAGAAACTCAGAAAGAATAAAAATGTCATTTTCCACTAAAAAGGATTCCAATGGCATCAAGAACAGTTAAAGAATTCCCTGAAGGAAGAGATTTAGTTCATTTAATTTCGAAAAAAAATGTCAGAAAGATAGGATAGTGTTGATTACCATGCTTCGTCAACAAGGAGTGATGCAAAATTAGAATTATGTTCATTTACAAATAATAAAACTTGGTGCCTTAATTGAAATGGCCTTGTTAGTACTTTGCCCCTGGAAAACCAGCGAATTTCAGAATGAAGCAAAAGTTGTATATATTTACTGCCCATTTCAATTCTCTTAATTCGCAGAGTACTGAAAATAACCTGTTATTTAAGGTCGAGTTTTAATAAAATAAGCTAGCTTTATAGCGTTGTATAGCACAGTTTTAAATTCTGGTGGCATTTCTTTGGAGGCTAACGCTTCCCTATGTATGAAACAATGCACTCAGTTCATATCCGGAGCTACTTCTTTGACCTTAGAAACAACCCCACTATGCCTACCTGTAAGAGCGCGAGCTCCATCGAAACAGAAGCCTATACATTTTTCCCATTGGATCCCTTTGTGTATTGTGTAATTACTGAGAGTGTGAAATATTTCTTCTCCGGTTGTTTGGGATGGCAAAGTTCTACAAAACAGAATATCATCATGAATTATTAGATATATGAATGTTGTTATCATGCGCATATCTTATGTACAGGGCCAGTTTTATCATTAGGCAAACCTCAGCAATCGTCTATGGGCGCTAAGATTTCGGGGCGCCAGATTTTGCTACAAAAAAAAAATAACAGGAACTCCTGTATTCCATAAAATTCATGTATGTAAGCGTACAATTTCTTTGCTGGACGTATATACACGTCCAACAAACCTGGACAATATTCTGTCCACCTGCTGAAAGAACATGGATAAGAAGTGTAGTTTGACCGTCATGTCCATTAGAAGGGAGGCAATAATCCTTCACATTGAAAAGAACACTTAACTGGATTACCTGGCGTATGTAGTAGCTATGTTCAGTTGCCTACAGCAAGAAACGCAATTGCTAGCTGTTTTCTAGGTAACCGGAATCTAAGTTATATCAGACTAAATACCTATGAGTTATATTCATTTTGCTACTTGTTTTTATCGTATAATTATAGTTTTTAATGCCAGCGTAAAATAAGAAATTCTTTCATACTTTCTTCACTTCATATTGTATCATTTTGAAATCTTGTCACTATCAATGTCACTATCAATTTTTTTGCTAATTATTTTAATCGCCAATACATTTTAAAATTCTCCCAGAACTTGATTGAAGATAATTATTTTTGTCAAACAATTATTTTATAAATTCATGAAATTCCTAATCTAAAAATAAATACACCTTCCATCTGTTCCAAATTAAGTTTTCTTTTTTATTCATAATCTTAGTTCGAAGTTCACAGATTGAGCGAAGGTTCGCGCTTTTAAATTTTGCTTTGTAGAGAATCATATGTAAATCTTGAATCATATCATGTAATGAATAATTTTTATAAACGTAATCTGTAGGTTTTTGCATTTCAACTTTCTTGGTTTCCCCCAATCACTCCCTACCAATCGAAATAAACGGCAGTTTTGAAGTAGCGATATTTTTCCTACACTTTATCTTTCGAAACATGTGTAGGTGCATGCGTCAAAATGAAAATTTATTTCCAAAAAATTATCTCTCTCTCACACACACACACACAACACACACAAATATTGCTAGATAACATATGTGCACTTTCTTTTTGTTTGAATTCGTTATTTTCCCAAAGTAATTGTACTGTTGCAGTTTTAAGCGAAAGACAAATGAGAAGAATCTCTGATAAAATACCATTGGATATAAATTTTTGATATTAAAAAGACTCACAATCGAAAATCCCGAGTAATGCAGTTTAACATCATTTATTGTTCATTAAACAAAAAAAAATCGTTCCTAAAATTGAAATGTGGGACCCATATAATTTTATTTTGCAAGGAAATAAAGCAAAATGTCATATTTATTTCAATAAATGTTATTTAAAAAAAAATATTTGACATAATATTTGCAATGTAAACAAACATTTTGATTATTTATTTTCGCACATGTGAAATTCGTTTTTATTTGGGAAGAGACGCAATAAATAAATTGTGCAGCAAAAAATGATCAAATATCGTAGGACAGTAAAGAAATTCCAAATAATACAGTGCACATAAAGACAATAATCCGTTGCGGTGATTATTACCCTTGAAGGGTAATGGATGGCAATGCTGTAGCCAATGAAGATCTAACTGAGGCTTGGCTATTGCTGTTATCCTCCTGCCATGATCAGAGCTTTAATAGCTCAATAACACCTTATCCTACACTATCCTCTACAGATAACGGGGAAGATGAAAAGCATTCTTGCTTCGCCCCTTTAAGCCAGTCCTTATAAGGGTGGGGGGGGGGAATAATTGCATTTTAACAGATAGATTGTTGATGAAGTTTCATCAGCATTCTACATTTTTATTAGGTCAAAGGGATTTTGAGTACATTTGCAAACAGATATATTCAACATAACTTAGCCTGTTTTGTTGTAAAAAGTGCCGCATTTAAAGAAATATTAGCGACATAATAATAAAATAGCAAAATTCATAATGCTTCAGAATAACTTGATAATTTTGATAATACCAAAACAAGATGAGACACATCTGTGGAAATCTATTATTATTATTATTATTATTATTATTATTATTATTATTATTATTATTATTATTTATTATTATTATTATTATTATTATTATTATTATTATTATTATTATTATTATTATTAGAGTCCTTTTAATTATGAACTCTATAAAGATATATTTAATAAATTGGTTGTATTTGTGTGTTTTTAATTAAATAAACTAGTTTCATTTTGTCACAGATGGTTTTCGCTTCTGAACTGCCTGGACTATTGTTCTTATTAATATTACTAAATTCCAATCTTCTTCTCTGGAAATTTTTTCTTAGTAAATGTTTGACTTGTGTTGACCAATCACTGACTTAGCAGTTTAATCCAGAGATTAAATATATAGTCAGTTTAATCCATAGCGTTCTTAAGAATATTTCATCCTGTGATTTCCCAGAATCCTGTTAGGAAAGAACAGATCGCTGAGTATTGAATTTTCGATCATTTTGAAACACGTTTCTGAGACAACAGAGGTTTTTTTTGTGTGCTGCTGCTATTTGTATTAATTAGTGGGTAAGAGCAGTTGCTATATCACATAAACAGAGCATTTGATTTTCAAATTTTATTATTATTTATAAATGAAATTGATTTTCAGTTCATTTTTTTGTGCATCAAGATTCTAGTTATTTTAGGGTAAAATGGCGAGTAAAAAAGTGGATGTTAGCGAGCATAGCAAGTTATCGTTACTATTGATTGCCTCTACGTTTTAACTAAAGCTGGAATTATTATGCTTATTACTGCAACTTAAAAAAAATCGAATCTGGAGTTGAATAAATCTTAATAATTGTGCGATAAAGTTGGTGTATATATATATATATATATATATATACATATATAGTGGTATATATATATACCACTATATATATATATATCACTATATATATATATAGTGGTCTCTCACTAGGCGACAAAATTTACCTTTCACCTAAAGTTGGATGGTTGAAAAGCAGATACGTCAACCATTCTGTCAACCAGGGAGGCATACTGTGCCTCCCTGGTTGACAGAATGGTTGACGTATCTGTGACGTATTTGTTACTGCAAACTGAAGCGTTTTATATTTATATTTAGGTCCATGTTGTAATTCCATAAATATAATGATTTTTGCTACAATTTTTATTACCGTAAATTCAAATTTTTTTTTTAATGAGAATATCTGAACTTTAAAGTTGATGAAGTTTCTATTTTTACCTTGATTAGCAAGCTTAATTTGATTGCATTTTATTTTTTTTTAAACTTTTATCCTTATACTAAGTTATTACCATACCTTTTAATATTTTTTCGGTATTCAGAATTTTTGTAGCAACTATGATCATTTTCAGTGTTGAACGAATAAAAAATTATTTAAGAAGCAACTTGTGCCAAAATAAAAAGTGACCTGTCGTTATTTACGCATTGAATCAGATATAATGGACTCGATTAATTATGACGACATTATAGATATATTTGCTAAAACCAAAGCCAGAAAAAAAATTAGTTATTGATTTTTTATTTAAATTTGAACTGATTTATTTTTAAACTTTTTTAAAATGCAAATATATATTTGCATCATTATGAGGTCTCAAAAATAAGCACTTTTTTTTAGTTTATTGAAAATAAAAGTCAACATTTTCATAATAACTAATTTTAATAACACATTATATATATATATATATATATATAACAATGTTGTATTGTGTATATATATATATATATATATATGTATATGTATACACACATATATATATATATATATATATATATATATATATAACAATGTTGTATTGTGTTATTAAAATTAGTTATTATGGAAATATTGACTTTTATTTTCAATAAACTAAAAAAAAATGCTTATTTTTGAGACCTCATAATAATGTTGCGCCTCGGGCCTCAATAAGCATAAATGTCGCCCTGGACACTTCCTGTTTGTAATGCTAGCGGTGAACGCTCATTTTCTGTACTTAAACGCGTTAAAAATATTTACAGAATTCGTTAAATCAGATGCATTTGAGAAATTTGTCAATTATGTTCATAGAAAACGATATTGCTGAATTATTAGATTATAAATGTATGATAGATAAGTTATATAGTTATAACTTATAAGGTATATATAATTGATAAATGCTTCATTAAGTTACTTAAATTAAGGGGATATTAAATCCCACATAGTTTTAAAACCGAATAAGAAACTCAAAGATAGGAATCAGAGAGTTTCTTGCCGAATATAGTAAAACTATAAAGTATCGGCGACACTAGCGTTAGCCAATGCAAGTGACCCTAGTAGGTAGTACAATACCGGACGACTCGTTGCAAAGGTGGGGGAAGTTCAGATCGCTATTCTTAGGTATTTTCCATAATGTGAAAACACATTTCCTAGGAAATGTATGATGTTATTACATTATGGAGGGAGGTCACTACCCAGACCGGTTTCAGCCTTTTTTGAGGCTTCATCAGTGAGTAGCTAGACCTGAAGCTTATTAGTTCTTTATATTTAAGTAACTTCATTAAGTAAATATTAGCTCTTTATATTTAAGTAACTTCATTAAGTAAATATTAGCTCTTTATATTTAAGTAACTTCATTAAGTAAATATTAGCTCTTTATATTTAAGTAACTTCATTAAGTAAATATTAGCTCTTTATATTTAAGTAACTTCATTAAGTAAATGTATAAAAATTTATTTGTGAATTGCTGAATAGTTTAAAGTCCATATCTTTTATAATTAAATTTATTTTTATTTATAAATATTTCAGTTACTGCATTTTGAAAATTGATAAAAAGAAATCGGGTTTTCAATATCGCAAACGTAAAGCGGAGAAGGAAGAAAGATTGAAAAAAACAAGAAGGTACATTTTTAAAATATCTTTGCCGAGAAGATCGTAATCGCATAAAAGAAGAAAATCTTCAAGATTATTCGTTGGATAATTCGTCCGTAGTTTCGATTAATGAATTGGGGGAGAATTCTACATATACCAAAAATTGGATTAAAACATCGAAGGGGAAATCTACAGATCATATAAGTATTATTGATTCTGAAGCTGGTTGTTCTACAGATCCAATCATAAAAGGATTTGATTTTACAAATTTAAATTAGAATGATCCAGCAACTTGGTGTCCTGTAAAATTTTCCAATATCAATCAATTACGTCAACTATTAGTTGAACATGTATCTGAAAACAGATTCATAATTTTGATTTTCCGAAAGATAATAATAATAGAAGATTTTCAATGACTCATTATACTCGAAGACTATTTAAGGCGAGACAATGCAGCGTTTGTGGTTATTGTATTCAAAATCCACGGATTCTGCATTTTGCTTCTGCTGTGTATTATTTGATCAATGGCGAATTAACCTTGCTGATTCTGGATTGAGGGACTGGAAAAATGCTTCTTCTATTTTAGCTGCGCATGAAAAAAGTCAAAGACACGTTGAAAATTACTATAAGCGGGAAAAATTAGAAATTCGAATAAAAAAAAAGAAAACCATTGATAAAGAGAACTTGCTAGTTATTAGAAAAGAGGAGAAAAATTTGGTGCAAGTATTAGAACGACTCTTTGCTTTAGTTCAGACGTTAGCTATTCAAAATTTATCATTTTGAGGAACAAATGAGACATTGTTTCGCATGGAAACGGAAAGTTTTGAAATTTGTCGAATTTCTAGCCAAGTTTCATCCAATAATGAATGAACATCTTCGAAGAATAAAAGATAAAGATACATATGTGCATTATCTTGGAAAAGATACTCAAAATTAAATAATAAACATCTTCTTCAATGCGATAAAAAAGAAAATTTTAGAATCTGTTGTTGCCACAAAATATTTTTCCATAATTATTGACTGTACGTCCGACATTGGTCACACGGAACAAATGAGCATAGTACTTCGATTCGTAGACCCTAGTAATAGTACGGCTTCTATAAAAGAACTTTTGGGGATTTATAGAAATAAAAAATACCACTGGAGAATTTTTATCAAATGAAATACTAGGAACTTAGACAGTTTTCATTACCAATACAAGATTTACGAGGTCAAGGATACGATAACGCCAGTAATATGAAAGGTGATGTAAAAGGTGTGCAGCGACGAATTTTAAATATTAACCAGAGAGCAATGTATGTACCCTGTAGTTCACATTCATTAAATTTAGTAGTGAATTGCACTGCTAATACTTTAGATGCCACAGCATTTTTTGACGCAGTACATCGTCTATATGTATTTTTTTCCGGTTCGACTCGTCGATGGGAATACCTCAAAAGACACATAAGTAATTTTACACTAAAACTAGTCTGTGATACACGATGGGAGAGTCGAATTGACTCATTAAAGCCCCTAAGATATAATTTGTCAGATGTTTGCGAAGCACTGCAAGAAATATTTTAAGATGATAGTTTATGTGGATTAAGTGGAAATAGCATGAAATTAGGAGCAAGTAGTCTTCTTAAAACTTTAAGGAAGTTCAAAGTTGTCGCATCCTTAGTAATGTCGTATAATATACTTTTTGAAATAAACTTTACAAGTAAACAACTTCAGAATACGAGCCTTGATATAAATGGTGCCATAAATTGTATTAATGATACAAAGAATTTCTTAATGAAAATCCGAAATGAGGATGAATTTGAAAAGATGTTAACAGATGCGGAAAAAATCGCTGAGGTCTTAGGTGTAACGCCTAATTTTGAACAAGAAACAACTAAACTTGTAAAAAAAAAAGAAACAATTTGCGTATGAAGAAGAGAAAGATAAATTCATAACAGATTTTAAACGAAAATTTAAAGTAGATTTTTATTTTTCAATTATTGATACCGCAATTGCATCTGTTGATGAAAAATTCAAGCACATGTCTATAATTAACGAAAAGTTTGGTTTTCTTTTAAATATATATGCATTTCAAAAAATTACTTCAGCAGAACTGCTTAAAAAATGTTTGATATTGGAAAATTATTTAACGCATGATAATTCTAGAGATATTGACGGAACAGATTTATGTAGTGAATTACAAATAATAGCAAGGCGAATTCCAGAAAATACTTCCTCATTAGATGTCCTGTCATACATATGCAAAAATAATTTAGAAAATAGTGTTCCAAATGTGTTTATTGCCCTGAGAATTTTTTTCGACATTGCCAGTATTGGTAGCAAGTTCAGAAAGGAGTTTCTCGAAATTAAAACTTACAACAACTTACACTCGCTCTACGATGGCTCAGGAACGACTCGTTGGTCTAGCAATAATATCTATAGAGCATGAAATTGCATCTACAATCAATATAGATGAATTAATTCAAAACTTTGCCAAAGCAAAAGCCCGAAAGATTAATTTTTCATAATTTTTGTATTTAAGATATAATAATTTTCTTGCTGTACAGATATTAGGAGTAATCATATATGTATTCAAATGTATTGGTTTTGATTAATAAATTTTATATATAAATGTTCATAATGATATTATTTTTATAAATATCCACATGTGTAGGTGTACGTGTGCTTGTGTGAGTATGACAAAATATATATACAGCAATCCCTCGATTAGTGCGCCTAATGCGTTCTTTAAAACAGGCGCATTAATCGAAAATAATAACCTATGGGAAAAAGTATAATTCGTTCCTCAAATTTCTTTTTTGAACCTTAATTTTTTCATAAAAGAATTAAGGTGTGTCTCAGGGCCTAGTTAAAGTAAAATCATGAAGCTGAAAGACAATAAAACATATTCAGAATATAAATCGTATTATTCTACTTCTTAAAAAAGAATTGAGCTAACGTAGTTTGGCGGGCATTTTGTTTATTTTTTTCATACAACCGACGGTATGGCCCTATTGCTTCTTCTACTCTTTTGAAAATTTTACTGCTTCTCTATTCATCAGCGTCAGCCTCTGCATTGCTGCTTAAAAACTTCGCTTGTTACGAAAAATATTATACGCCTCCATTTGTTGTAATCGGCTTGCAGGCAATTTTTAAGACCGATCATAAACAGCGGTATTCTTTTTCCCAAATGTCGAAAGGTTTCGATGTGTGAAAATTAACGATACCCAAATGTTATTAGGCGTTCTGGGTCTGAGCTTTTCGACATATTCTCGAATATTATTCTCCTCAGAATATTTCCACTATAAAATATTTATTCATAAAAAATGCTTAGAAAACTAAAATGACAAATTCCACAGACTTCTCGCGGAACACAGTTTGGGAAACCCTGGTATACATAGTGTACATAGAAGTAGTGTAGTATGCCATTAAAAATAACTTTGTAAAATGTTTTAAATCGGTAACTAAATTATTTCATTCTGTTGAGTGATTTTTTAAAATAGTTAGCCATAAAAATGTATAGACAAAAAAATTTCAAAATCTGTAACATTTATTTGTAAGATGTATACAGGCGCACTAATCGAATTTGGGTATCGAAAAAAATGACGCACTAATTACTGCATAGAGACAATGTATAGGGGAGCCCTAATTTTCTTTGCCTAGGGGCGTCAGATACTCTCGGACCGGTCCTGCTTATGTAGCATATTAACTGCGTATCATTTCTAACATCAGTAGCTCGTCTATTTGCATAATAATCATTAATTCTGCGTCCGACAGTGTCATTTGAAAGAGGAATCAAATCAATATCTTTTAGTAACTTGTTGCAAGAAATAGTTTTTACCACATCTTTTATAGCTGGAAGTAGCAAATTTTCCCCGATAGAATGAGGTTTCCCTGTTTTCGTTATGCGCAAACTTAAGAGATAGGATGCTTCCAGTGCCTTGCTATTAATAGAACCCATGGCCGAAACTATATATTTTCCATGATTTAATGTCCCTAAGCGTCGCTGAAATTCAATTGGCTTAATTTTCACATCACAATGTTTAGTTTCTAAATGTCGTCGGGGTTTCGCAGGTTTCATGCACTCGTTCGACAACACTTCGTAACACAAAGCACATTGAGGTTTCTGTTCACTTTCACCTCCACACCAAGTAAACCCGAATTCCAAATATGAACTGTTATATTTCCTGCTGTATTTTTTCTTTGAACTCTTTGTTTCTTCTACTTTAATAGTATCAGATTTACTCGCCGTTACAATAGGTGTATGACAATTACGATTAGAATCAACTGTTTCATTTGCTCTTCTTTTCAAAGTCCTAATTCTAAGCCACTTTTCCATTATTAAAAAAATGTTTTCGAAAAAATATATAAATACTGGGGGTTAACTCAGTCCAAGTATCACTTAGCACTTCTGAAGATATACTGAGCCTTGGTTGAAGGAGGGAAACCTTCAATAATAAAAATAAACAACAACAAAAAACAATAAACAACAAGAAATTGGTTGAAATGTGGATAACACATGTTCACTTCAAATCTGACAAAACAGCAAGGGGAGGCAGAGGCAATAAAGCTATATTATTGTTCACTTCGCCCCTCTTAATTGGCATTTAATAACTAAGTAACATGAGATACTTGGCATCTCACTATTAATAGATAAGTAGATCGTTTCTGTGACAACCACCACGTGATTAAAAGAGGGAAGCAAACGGCTGTCAATCATCTCGCCCGGTTGGAAAGTTTTGCGATTCAGGGCGTGTTAAGTACGCGTTTCTATAACACACGAATAAAGTATCTTGTTTGAAAATGCTAAATTTCCTCCTACCTCTTCTTATCAACAAGGATCGGGAGGCGTGGCCACATTGAAAATATAACTTCCAAGAGGGCGCAACTGTAGGTCTCCAACCGCAGCTGAACAACTACAGAAGATTGTTAATCTTTTTAAAAATAATCTTTTCAGATAATCTCTAAGGTGACTGCATTATACACTGGATCTAAAACTAATCTAACTGCGTACATTCCAAAGTTTAGTGCAAGAAGTTTTCGTTGCACGCCACAATGAGATAATTAAGATAACTAATGGGGTTAATGCGATTCATTTTCTTGTGTTCCGAACTTCATGTGTTTGAGCCTTGTTCAGGTTATGTACTGACAAATGCATTCGTATTTAATCATTCTTTGGTATTAATTAATTTATTATTTTTTTATTTACTACTACTGGTTGCTTCAGCTAACGAGCAATTTCTTTATATTCAGAAATCCTTTAATAATAACACCTGTCGAAATTGCATTGAGGAAGGTAATACTTTCTTGTCAGAGTGTGTCACCGAGTTGGGGGGGGGGAATGTTTGGCGTACACATACTTTATTTATATCCCGTTCCTCATCCGTCCATTAGGACTGGTTGAACCCTCCTAATGAGGGATTAAGTAATTATGACTGTAAATCCGTGTGTGTGTGTTCACGGGCCGGTTTGCCTGTTGCGAGGGACAAAAAACCCGAGTTTCCGGGTGAAAAAACCCTCCACCCCTGTATGAGATCGGCTAATTCACCTTTAGTAGAAAGAGACCAGATAAAGATTCCTCACGTCATGGACAGGAATTGAACCCAGGTCTTTCTGACCAAAGGGCTTCGTGTATACCAACTGAGCTACAGAGGCTACTTACACACACTGATACAATAATAATAATACAATACAATTACAGTGCATGTAAACATGCATGTGTGATGTAGACTAGTTTATGATTTTATAAATAATTCCTGCAGGTCATAACAACAAAAATTGAAATAAAATAAAGAACGATTTTATAATACAACAAGTTAAACAACAAGACATCATGCACAAATCGTTTTATTCTAAGCTTTGCCACTACATTTATAGGTTTTTGCACATCCAGTTGTATATCAATACATCTTATTAAACAATTAAGAAAGTCAGCAAGTTTTCCAAAGTATGAAGGTGATATCCCAATGCCATTACATTTCCACTTGTGAAGTGATGTTTTAAGATGCCCACGATGCCAGCTTTAGATAGGAAGATTAGAATGGTGAAAGTCAGTGGAGGGTCTGAAAAAAATTATACGTAATGAATGATAATTAATTTTTATTACATTAAATAAGTTCAATGATCATTATAAAGAATGATCAAATATTCTATCGGAGTTAGCTTTATGATTTCTGTGGTTCATTTTATCTGAATTTAGTATTATTTTTTTTCCCGAAACCAGAAATGAATATATATATATATATATATATATATATATATATATATATATATATATATATATATATATATATATATATATATATATATATACAGAGAGAGAGAGAGAGAGAGAGAGAGAGTCAGTCTTCCAATTATGACAGCCATCCTATTAACACGTTCATTGAACACTACCTTATTCCTGTAGCCCATGAACAAGGGGGTTATTGCTGTCTCTAATGTTATATAATAAACATTCTTGCTGAGGGTATAGTTCCTACTAAATGAGAAAACACGAAGAGTCTTCATTGGAAGAGTCTGCAGATTCAGATGCATATTGGTGTAACGCGACAGCAAACTGCTGAAAATATATTCAGGCATTGAGAGGATTAGATAAATACAAAGTCTGTGAAGAGACTGATGACAAAATAGTTCTGCTAACTAAAGAATTGGGTTTGATAGTGAAGATGAGCTCTCAACAAGAGCTAGAAGCCCAGAAAGTTGCAGAAGAAGAAGAAAAGGATAAAAAAAAAGAGGAAGGCATCTTCTTATTACACTTTTAATATTACGTAGAGATTTATATCTGAATTATGAACTACAGCTATAATATTCTTACAGGACGATTTCCCTATAGAATAACAAAGCGTCGTTCTAACTGAGGGGGGGGGGGGGTTGACAAGATAAATGCTACTAGGAAAACAGCATCTCCAATACACTGTTAAATTCTACCACCCTCTCACGTTCTTCAAACAAATAAGAACTCTCAAAAGTAAACAAGAATTCTGCTTTATTACTTCATGCTCTGTTAGCATGCAGTCCCTTGCCGGAAATAGCAGCTGGATTTTCTGGTGATGAATCGACGCCATGCGTCGATTCATCACTTTGAATGACTGTTGTAACTCTATTCACTATGACAAGCTATTTCCTGGAAATCTCAATATGAGTTGATAGGAGTTCGCATGAATCATAATCCAGGTGTGACCCATTCTAATAGAGAAAAATCAGTACATATTTGCTATCGCATCGGAATTATACAAAACAACAACACATACATTCGACTCTGCTTCCCTTGAATCATTCTCAAGTGGTGATTTACAGCGCATGCTATCTTATGTCTGAATTTAACTTCTTTTATGAAGTATTCTTCTCAAATTCCTAATTAAATGCCTAAAATGATTTAAACATTCGTGCTTCTAAGAAGTATTTTGAGATGTATAAAATCTCATGATGAGAAGAGGACATACAAAATAGATTTAGAAAAGTGAAACAATTTTGGAGATAACTAGTACACAGACAACTTGATCAAAATGTCAATGATTTTTAAATGGCATCCGGTGAAGGGAGTACGAAAGACAGCTGCCGCCATCTCGTTAACACTTACCCAATCGTAATATATTAATGTCTGAATTAGTGTCGACTCTATGATTGAGTTTCTGGGAGGATATACTTGCTCGTGCAAAAAATCAACTTAATCAGGAATCGAAGAAAGGTTTAGAACAATTCTAAGGCTAAGAAAGCTCATTCTTCAGCCCTCCTAGTGTCATTGAAACAAAGTGTTTCTACCGCACGGCACAGGCCAACCATGTTATTATTATTATTATTATTATTATTATTATTATTATTATTATTATTATTATTCAAGATGTATTCCAAGATGTATCATATGTAACCAAATGCATGTAATGTACGTATTACATGAAAACCAATGTATGTAATGTATGTATTATATGTAAACCAATGTACGTAATGTAAATATCACATGTAAACAAATAAGTAATGTATCATATGTAAACAAATGTATGTAATGTATATAATAACTGTAACAAATGTATGCAATGTAAAAAAAAAATTATTTTCAATGTAAATCATGAGTTTACACTGTATGTTTGTGAGAATAAGGAAATATAATATTTAGATTGCATATGTGTAAATACTGTTGTATAATCACACCTTTTCAAACTTGAAAAAAATAGTAAACTACAACATGCAATATTATACAACTCATGTAACTCTGAACAATATAATTGTAAATTATTATTATGATTGTTATATATAAAAAAAACCCTGTAATCATCATTACTATTTAAATCTCATTATATGTAGCACAAAGTGCTGAACCTTGTAAAATAATATACTGAATAGATAATGATTGTACATATGTAAATATTTGAAAGAACGATAACAAAAAATTATGTGACACCTCAAAAAAAAATTATTATTATTATTATTACACAGAGACTGTGTAGCTCAGTGGAAGTGACGTTCGCACTCCACGGCGCTTGACCGCACGATGTAAGACTTCGGTTCAAATCTAGTCGCCGACTAGAGGAACATTTTCTATACACAGGAAAATCGTGTCAACAGTGATCTGGACACCTTACACACAACAACCAATATTCGACCAGCACAATATGACACACAGAATCCTGAGCATCAAAAACCTGAAACATGACATTAACAAGGAATTACTTCAACATCACCTATCGAAACAACAGATACACATAAATTATAACACGACCTACAACAACTCTCTAGATCCCTACACCTTTCAACAACTCATACGGGTCTTTTGTGAGATCACATCAGATACCCAAGCAACTCAACAACCTACCAATAAATTTAAAACACATAGATAACTACAGAACATTAAAACACGAACTCTGGAAATTATACCAACAAAGTTAATATATCATTAACACCAATATACACATCGCAAATCACCAGCATCCAATGCCAACATCCCATCCATAAACAGTAACAACAACACAAATTGTGAAGGCTAAATCACATTCTCTTCATAAAAGCTAACCCAAGCTTCGAAGTAGGTGGGATTAATTCGCCTCACACATCTGCACGTAATCCTCATAATCAAAGAATGCATATTATGTAACAAAACAGTCAGTAAAATGTATAACAATAATGAAGATACTGATATATAAAAAAAAAGTGCATATGTAAATAGGCTGCATAATAATAACCTATGGTATTGATTTAAAAAAATGTACATTTATACTTAAAAAAATCACTGTACTCTACATTTGTACTGAACAGAAAATGTAATAGTATACTTTATTGAATATATGTAAATACTCTGTATGATGATAAATAAAATGTTATTACAGTTTAAAAAAAATTATAATTATTATTATTATTATTATGCAAAACATTCTGTATATGTTCTTCGTTGTTAATATTAGAGGAACGTGTGTTGTAAATACATAATATAGAGGCAAAAAAAGTATTATTAAAAATTTTAATTGAAACCCAATGTAGAAAATGCAGCACTTAGTGCTGAATTCTGTAAAATTATAAGTTGCAATGTCACTCAAGATGTTTATTGTAAGTGAAAATTTAGCAATCAATAAAAAATAAAATAAATGATTATTATTATTATTATTAGTCCGCACGGTTAGCCTAGTGGCTATGCGCTTCGCAACCATATGCCTGCGGAAGGAGTGTCCTAGGTTCGATTGCTGTCGGAGACGTGAGGAACTCAAGGATCTGCCATAGCCAAGTTAGCCGGTCTTGGGCGCGGGCAGTAGGGTTTTTCCCCATTTTAGCTGGGGGTTTTTCATCCCGTCAGCAGTCAAACCGACCCCGTGAACACACGCGGACTACAGTCATGAATGCCTCCATTAGGGATGCAGTAGAGGAATGCGTGCCGACTGCATTATTTCACCGTGACTCCTCATTAGGAGGAGACCCAACCCGTCTGAATCAGATGGAAGGGATAGATTTATTATTATTCTCATTAATTTGGTTTGGAGACAGCAGGGACTCATGCAGTGATTAAATTCTGGGTTGTTTGCATATCCGAATAGAGAGAGAGAGAGAGAGAGAGAGAAAAATCATTCTATAAATTACAATATTCTCAGTTCGGTTCGGGGCTTCCTGCATTTATCAGATTATCAGAAACTTTTCTGAGAATTTATGTGCCTTCACACAGGGCCGAACTTGTAAGTGGAATAAAAAGAATGCGAGATGAAAACGTCAATCTTATTTTAGATTTGATTTTGATTCTGATGTTTTCAACTGACCGATGATCTTAATAACAGAACGTAGAATGTCTTGTGGTGCAGACATTAACTAAAGTAGGGATTGAATACGCGTGTCTCATTGGCCATTGTGATTCTTCTAACATTAGCTGTTAGAGGAACTCCAAAACAATGCGTTATGAAGGCGACAAAATGTTAAATAAATTAATGTAGTGTTCTTTTTTTTTTCCCATTTACATTGAATTTTAAAATAGCTCTGTTTGACTGGAAATCTCTGGATAGAAAGCCTGTAAACAATGCGAGGAATATTTTGATCGATTCTTCAGTTGAGTTGGTAAACTCTTTTCTCAGAAAGGGTTTTTCTCGGGGGCTTGGACTTTCCCACTGTTTGTGTGTGTGTATGTGTGTGAAAGATTGCGAGAGAGAGAGAGAGAGAGAGAGGGATTCTGAAAGACTACTGAACACATTTATCATCCACACTATTTTTTATATAAAAACGAACATAAATTACCTTCCGTGACATAAAAGTCCGTTCTCTTTTCTTAAGGAGTTGATCCAGAAGACGTAGAATTAGAACTTATATTCATTTCGGATAGAGTCGATACTTCGTCTGTAAAACCATCCGTAGTTGAGTTATCAGCAGATGACGAAGATGGGAGACAAAGGGGGTGCCATTTAGGATAATGTCCATGTATGCAGTGAATATGGAGTCCTTCAGAGATAGTCGGTAAGGATATCACAACCAGCACTGCAATAACAGAGAAAAGAGTTTTTCCATTCATCGTGGCGAACGTCGATATTTGACCCGGTCTTGTTAGGTGTTTGCTGCTTTTATGCATTCACTTTCAGGTCATGCACCTTTTGGTTTTTATTGCAATACGACCCATCACCTAGGGGGTTCATAGAATTGCCATCTGTTAATTTGTAACATAGAATGATTGACTAAGGTTCTTAAGAAGTACCAGGAAGTGAAATGTTGTTTTTCTTTCTTTAATATTTGGAATGTTAACATGCACACTGCCGTATCACCTGGAGTTGACGTAAATGGTGTGGGAAACCTGCGCTCTATCGGGCGATTTCGAAAGCTCGAAGATTTCCACTCCAACCCAAATGTGCTTTCTGGCTTCTTTCTTCCTTATTCTCCTCCCCCTCTTCTTGATCCTTTACTCTCTTTCCTCCCATATTTCGGAAACAGGGATATTGAAATTTTCCCTCAAGGGTTAGCTTTGCCATATGCTTAATTATTCCGAACTTGTGCTAGTTTTAAAACTTCACAAACCCTCAGCTGTTTTAACAGGAAGTATTTTACGCAATCAAGGGAGGAGGATTCAATTGAAAGTATTCATTCCTCCAAATAAAGCGTTTGGCATGCACGTGGGAAAGCGTGCAAACAGGAATAACTGTCTTATGTTCAAGAGGTCATTTAGAATATTTTTCCGCAGAATGAAATGTGAAGTTGAAACTTCACTCTGAATTGTTTGTTCTATTCAGTTGCTTTATTCTTACTCGTCTTCTAACGAATAACTGTGTAAAATTTCTCTGAATTGTTCTACCCGTTAATATACCCGTTTTATATTTCATAATAGGAAATAAAAAATAACAAATTTAATCACCGATATGTCAGAGTTTACATCCAGATGCGAATCATTATGCAACTATTCGATATATGTCGGTCTCTACAAAACCAAAAATAAACAAAGATTATTAAAAAAATACCAACTGCTTAAAAATAAAAAAAGTTTTACAAGAGGAAAGCATTAGAAACTTTATCAAATAATAAACGAAAATTTATTATAAACAGAAGTAAATGAGGATTGGGAAAAATAGAACGTACAAAAAATCGTTGTAATCTGATAAAATAAAAAAGTAATTTAAAAAATTAATCTGAGAGAAATCCCATCGTAAAACAGTAATGCGATAGCTAAAAGAAAAATTACAACCTTACATACAGAAAACTGGAATGACTATGTGAAACAACGAGAAGCATTGATACGAAGTTTGTCAAAAATGAAGAATGCAGTCATTCACCTATAAAACCTAAAGTATTTGAATAAAAATAATTTAAAATGCTTTTAAATGATTGCAGGAAAATAGAGAAAACTTACCAGTTCAGAGGAGAAGCGCACCATGAAAACAAATACAGAAAGACTAGCAGAGGAGCCCAACTTCTGTGAGAAAACGATCAGACTGAGTTTGTGAGAGAGGGATCACTGTGAACCGCTGTGAACTTCGGAACAGCCTCTTTGCTTATTGGCATTGATCTGTGAGGTTTCGGAAATGAATCTTTGCAGACTGTTGACAATACGTCTTTGTTGCGAACATCACATTTCACTACATCTCAAAGATGTTCCATGGGAAGGAGATCGCCGCCTAACTTCGTGGATTTGTGGTCTTGCCGCCATAGTCTTATTCTTTAGTCCACATGAAAAAATCCAAACTGGAATTCATCCCTAAATCGGGATTATTTGCGACCTTTTCCCCCGCCCTCTGTTGTCCATTTTTTCTATATATATGACTCCCATACGCGGGAGGCCACAAGCCTTATAGCAAATAAGTGCAGTGCCATGTGTTTTCAAATTCTCATGTTTCTTAGCGGACTTTGGCCACAGTCGCTTTTCTGGTAGACAAGACCAGCACGCTTAATGGTGGTTATCTCCATTTGGGACATGTTCACTGTTAATTTATTCCGTAGATACTCGAATTCCACGATTGAGAGGATCTACTGAATACATCAGAAGAATGACGCGAGAAATACAGAAATTTAACTTGCACATTAATTATATATATTAATATTATACGCGCGCACACGCACATACCATAAAAATAATGACATAAAATAATAAAAAACGCATTTCGTGAGTGGGAGATACATAAATACTATTTATAAACACCTGGGTTTCGGGGTGAAATAAGCCCGTATGAAGCCGGCTAACTCACCTTTAGTCGAAACAGACCAGATAAAAGTTTCTCACATCATTGAGAAACCTTTATCTGGTTATTGACGGAAATTGAATCCACTAAATTGAATCCACGTCTTTCCGACCAAAGGGCTTCGTCTATACCGACTGAACTACAAATGCTTTATATTGATCCTAGATGTGCAGAAAAAAAAGAACTTACAGATTCGATTCTAGTCTTAGACTACAAGACGCATTTCTTCCAAAATAAGATGATAAAAGATATGTCTTCGCAGTAGGGAATTTTAATTAAAAGTACAAACTAGATGAAAATATTTCGGTTAATGACTTGGAAATCATATCATTAGCGTTACAGAATGAATAACACACACACACACACACACACACACACACACACACACACACACACACACACACACACACACACATAGGACTACCATATAGTCCTATACTGTGTGGGACTACCACATACCATATACACATGAAAAGATACAGTACAATGAATTTTCCATTGCCCTTTCGTTAACACTGATGACCATTTTTTCATCCCGCCAGCAGGCAAACCGACCCCGTGAACACACGCGGACTACAGTCATGAATACCTCCATGTATTCATGACTGTAGTCATGAATACATGAATAGGGATGCAGTAGAGGAATCTACTGCATCCCTATATTTACTGTAGATACATGTTTTGTTATCTTGTTTTAGTGGATTTTACGCAGTTCTCGCTTGATCCAATAATTTTGTCAATAGAGTTTTTTTTTTTTTTTTGTAGATTTTTTGTTTTAGTCGATCTTTAGCGCCAGTAACTAAGGAATTTTTCTCAGGTAGCGGAACTTTTTAATTTTCGTATCTCCGAAAGAATTAACGGAAAAAAATATCCATACAAAAAAGTCAGAAAAATTTCCTGTCGCCTAGTACACTGTGGATCTCTTACTTTAGGGTGAGTTAGGATATAAAAGATCCTCTTAGACCAGATAATAAGGATTAAAGGGTCTATTTAGTTTTCAAGAATTAGATTTTGAAAAGAACTAAAATATATCCTATGTGATTCGTTGCATCCTGATATTCTGTATCGATTTAAAACTACAAAGAAAAAAAGAAAGAAGGAAAAAAGGAAATGTAGTATACCCCTCTCTCTCTCTCTCTCTCTCTCTCTCTCTCTCTCTCTCTCTTTCTCTCTCTCTCTAACAAATGTCTTTTATGATATAAGACAGACCAACATAAACATAAAGAATTTGCTGAGATTAATTATTATGATTATTTTTTTATTTTCACTATGACGCTGGACTTAGTGTAGTGGGAAAGCATAAAAATAGTAGTGACAGGTTTAACATTTCTAGAGATATAAGAGAAAATATCTACACCTTCATTGCTTACATAAATAGAATACTTATCAGCTTATTTTGAAATGCTAAGATAGCATTTCAAACTAAGCTGATAAGTATTCTGATAAAAAGAAATTGAATAGCCGACTTTCGACAAGAATTTTCTATACAGTCACCGAAGATATTTATGCATTCTCATCTCTCCCAGTGTCACTAAGATACCTCTCCCAGCGTAGAAGAAACTATAAAACATCCTTCAGTAGGAAATGTCTGCACATTACGTCGGTTACAAATTGAGTGCCCGCGGACTGTTTTCCCTCGTTGGTTTAATGAGATAGAAATCGCCGAGTGCAAAATCAAACCTGCGTTACAAATGATCCCAAACCTTTCATTACAAAGATATCTTACGACACCCAACCCAAACAACACATATTTTCATGAAATAACATTTGTTTCATATACCTCTCCTTATTCTTAATGGATTTCTGTCGATACTTATTCTTAACACACAGACATTGATTCAGTTTTCCTACTATTATACAAGATGATAAAAGATTTAATTGATTTAATCCTTCATCCAAGAGAAAGCAATGCAAATTTTCACGTGCATTGTGCTGGTACTTTATTTTTTGAAACCTTTCATACTTAAATAATATAGATATGATGAAATAAAATTTATAACAAAAATTGAACCAAATAGAAGAATTGGTTGGTAGTCCAATATAAACAAGCTGTGGATTGAAATCCCACTGTGGCATGGATGTTCATCAACCTCTTTAATAACTTTCATAAACGTCCATAAGTGATTAGCTATGGGAATCTATAGCCCGTTGGTTTCAAAGCAAACTTGAACTCCACTCCGGCCAGCGAATATAAAGTTTTTAGTCAGTAAATGCAGATGAAATTTGTAAGGCCGTTTCTCCATTAACAACATATAAAGATTTAATATATTTAAATAATGATGCATGCAATTAACACTGAATTACAAAGGACCATTACAACTGGATATTGTCCCAATTTATTCTGAATGATCGTTTTATTATGTACAATTAATAGTAAGTATAATTCTTTTGCCTTCAAAATAGCTTTCGACACCTCTACGTGTCTATGCCTCCACTGAAGCTGGACCAAAAATGTCGAATTGATTAATTCATTCTAGAGTTTCTCGGGTTTGGCTCTTTAATGGGCACCACTCGCGAATATTTGTTCCACCTCAACCCACAGATAGTCATCTCAGTTGAAATCCGGTGGAGGAGCAGTCCAATGAAGTAAATTCTTCATCATGCTACTTGAATCATCAGTACTTTATAATATGGTGCATTATCGTGCTGGAGGAAGCCACTGCTAATTGATTAACTGTGAACATGAAGAAAAACACCTGCTCAGCAAATATGTTCAAGTACATCGTTCCATTATTATTACAGAACCTAATATATATATATACAAAGAAATTCCACCTACACTACTATACTATTACCATTATACCAACTATGGATATCTATTAAAACGGGTTCTTCTTTCTTGCTACCGTTGCCATATTCTGATCCTTCAGCGAGTTCTCAAATGTCTGGTGTTTTGTGCCTACTATTTTTAGCTAACAGAAATGGATCTTGGCGAGATTAATGATCTGACCCATTCATAACAGGGTGGGTGCAATCACTGCGCGATCCGATGGGCTCGTTTCTATTTTTATTTATTTTCTATTTAGCGCTGCTACCTTCCGACTGTGTTTGGTAAGCAAGACTGCACGATTCTTATAGCCTCTATTAATATCTCCCATCAGGAAGTTATTTCCAGCAACAACACTCCGAAATAACTAAAATTATAGGCCAATGTGTTATGCTTGTTAAATGGATATGTTCTGAGGCCATTTTCTGTTCTGTGGTAAGAAAAACGTCTTTTTCTGGGAGAAAAAATCCTTCCATCTTCGCAGTTTACTTGATTTGGGTTCTTGCCATGATATCGATATCTACTCTAAATTGATATTATGACAACATACCAAATTTATATTTTTAAACACAATACACGATAGCGTTGTGGTATTTTCGATAAATCAGAATTCAAGGGAAGGAGATCTTTTGATCTTGCTGCAGAGCAACATATTAAACTATTCATGGAACGAAACAGTCACAGTTCAAAACTGCTATGGTTCAGGCTTTATTGTCCATAATCAGTGGACTACGACGCCACTACAGTGACTCCCTTAATATTAAAAATTGAAAGATTTTTCAGATCATTAAATTATTTTGTACCATCAAATCACTAATGTTTAGATTATATTGAAACTTATATTAAATGAAGTTTGTGTTTAAAATCTGAGATTTTCAATGATCCCTCCTTAACTCAAAATAATAAAGCTATCTAATTATCACGAACAAAATATTACCTTTCAATAGACTGCTGTAGTTTCAGTGATGCGGTGTCTTAAGGTTACGATCCTCCTGCTTGGGCAGTTTCTGTACTTCCTTCAGTAGTTTCTGTTCCTCCTTCAGTAGTTCCTGTTCCTCCTCCTTCAGTAGTTTCTGGTCCTCCAGGTGTGGTTTCAGATTGTACAGTTATCGTTGTTAGATACTGGGCACAAAAGCGTGGAAACAAGCGTCTAAATAAAGGCCAATTTTCGCATTTCCATTCCCACCACCAGTCCCAGTCAAAAAACAGTTGAGTGGTCGTAGGGAAACTTGCCACTAACAGCAAGGTTACGAAGCAAATTGCAAACACTTTCATCTTGCAGGAGAGTTGTAAAGTAGAGTATTCGAATACATTATGCGGATTTTTATAGGATTATTCGTGAGCGTAAGTGTATTGCTGTCATTTTATGGAAATGAAAAACCTGTCACTCAAGACAGCTTGTAAAATTGCTTCATCCAATCAGCCATGCGCTCAAATTTCATCAGGCATTAACGTGTTGAATATATATATTTGCATCTACATATCAAAGAATAAAAACAGAAATAGTGACTAAATATATGAATAATTATTAGTATTATTTCCGGCGTTGTTTGTCAAGAAGACCTTCACTTTAACAAAGTTTTCGATAACAAACGAGATCATGCAACACTGCTTTCAGAGACTATTTATTAGTGTGACAAAGATTAGTATCTCAATAGATGGGATGTTTTGAAATACATAGTCACACAATATGGGGTGGATATAATTTCAAATACACTTTCAAGCTGTCTCCTCAAATTAATGCTTGTTTATAATTTCTCAATTTCTGATAACTCTTTCTTTCATCTTTGTGGATTAGAAATCACAACACATACTCTCTCTCTCTCTCTCTCTCTCTCTCTCTCTCTCTCTCTCTCTCTCTCTCTCTCTCTGTCTTCTCTCTCTCTCTCTCTCTCTCACACACACACGCGCGCGCGTGTGTGTGTGTGTGTGAGACAGAGAAGAGTAAAATACCTCTTCGCGCGCCGGCGCGCAAAGCGGTATTTTAGTCATTTTCAGTATCTAATCTACGATTCTGACTTAAAAAGAGCTTTTTTAAACAATTTTAACACACTCTGCGGATATCACACGAGAGAACATATTTTAAAAGAAGGACAAGATATCGTAAATGACAGAAAATAACTGATGTTTAGATACAATGACTTGAATGTTACGCGTCTTTCTATATTTCATTACTGCCTAACGATGATCGCTTATGATGAGGGAACAAGAATTAGAATATATTAACCTTCACTTTTAACATTTTAAGAATATTCCAAGAAAAACACTGAATGCATTGGTGAAGGGTGGTGATAAGGCAGATCCCGTAACCGATCTAAATTTAATCTAATTGAAACTAATGTTTTCAAGTTTTACCCGATTCCTTATCCATAATCGGAATATAACTACAGTGCATTAAGGGTGTATTCAGTTTAATTTGTTTAAGTTCAGGAAGAAAAAATCCAGTGTTTCGTGGAAAAAATCTTACCACTCACATATCAGATCCGAATACGGAAGTGGCAGGATTCCTACAGTTGAGAAGCTCGTCGAACTGGTCAGTATAGGCTATTGAAAATTTCCCAGTGGGCCATCGTGCGAATAAGCCTAAATATTATTATTATTATTACCTGGCACTTCCAACTAGCCCAAGGACTCGTCGCGGGAGGGCGCTCTACTCCACTCAGCTACACACATTTATCAGTCTCCCCTAAAATTTTTTTTTCGCTATTCAGATTTATTGTATGCACTGTTGTGCAGCTACATATGTGCGTTCGGCTTTTCAAGATTCATTTACTTTGTAACCCGATGTATCTTTCCGGCTACTAAGTATAATAATAATAACTATTGTTATCATGTTTTTTTATATATTATAAGGAGCTATTATTTAATAATATACTCAGAAAGTGCAGGGTAGATGGGAGAAGTTAAAACACAATATTCTGAATCCAAAGAAAGAAAAAATTATATATGAATTACAGAAAAAATGCAAAAAAAAAACATACAGTCGAAGAATCACAAAATTAAAAAAAAATTAACAAGAACAGGGGGCATTATTGGACTGCACAGATACTTTGAACATGAACAATCAATAAAATTATACACACAAAAGTCAGAATTCTTGATTACACAAAACTTAATGTTAGATGTACAAAGCAGGTGGGGACAACTTTAGAACCAATATGACAGAGCATTTGAAGCTGAATACAAAAGAACAAGGATCTGCGATGTTCTTTTGTATAAACAAAATATAAAAACATATATACAAAAAAAACCATACTGTGCAAATGCAGCCCTATGGACCTATGGAAATTGCATTTGCTATACAGAGCTGATAATATATCAGAGCGTTTTTTATCCTGCTATTATCAGACAGACTGAAGGAAGATCGATTTTAGTCGCCGACAACAGGAACGTTTCTCACAGGTTCGGTTCCCTAGTTCGACGATCTTAGGCATAATACGTAAAGTGTGACCAAGATTATTGTATAGTGTTAGGAACTACGAGAAGACAGCAGTTGGTGCTGTACTCTGAAAGCATGCTTGTGAAATCACTGATAGTTTCAGGCCAGCTATCTGTGATGGCTAAAGATAGAGATTAGCCGTTAACCAAACTTCAAAACGTTATATATATATATACAGTATATATATATCAGAGTATATATATATATATATATATGTACTATATATGTATATATATGTATGTATATATATATATATGTGTGTATATACAGTATATATATATATATATATATATATATATATATATATATATATATATATATATATATATATATATATATATATATATATATATATATATATATATATGTACTATATATGTATATATATATGTGTGTATATACAGTATATATATATATATATATCAGAGTACATATATATATATATGTACTATATATGTATATATATGTATATATATATATATGTACTAATATGTATATATATATATATATGTGTATATATATATATATATATATATATACACAAAAATTCAGATATGGATACCAAAAAAACTATTGCAGAAAAAAATTAACCTCCACAACTTTAGTTACTTTGGCTGTGATGATACAACAGGTGTGAGATGCATCAGAGCAGGTGCGGCATCATCTTACGAAACTAACATAATGGTATTGGTTGTAAAGTATTTTTTGTCTGTAAATTGCGTGTGGTCGCCTGGTGTTTGCCTGGTTGCAGAAAAGACCTGAGTATCTGAATATCATATCGCCACGGCCTTTTCCTGAGGTTCTCCTCAGGTTCCTGATAACTCTCTATTGTGGTTTGTCCAGCACGTTCAACGAAAGTGCATATTTTGGTTGAAAGACCGAAAAAGACTGAGCTACGATGGCTCTAAACGTTTGCAATAAAATTATGTAAAACAGACCTCACATCTGATTAATGAAATGATGGTTAATATTGAAAACGCTCTAAATACAGCGTCAAAAACGAGGCGAAAATATTCAAGCGTGCTCCTTCCCCCTCCTCTTCCTACTGCAATCTAATGCAAATTGGGAAGGATGGTAACTAACTATAAGAGAAGAGAAACTTTTCTTGACATGTTTGAAACTGAGCATATATCAATATGCTAATACCACAATAATCACACTTATATGCAAACAACTAAAAAAAAGAAAGAAAGAAAATAAGGCAAGTCAGCAGCTACAGAACCAAAACTAAAGTTCCAGTTATAAAATGATGAACCGGATCGTACTTAACACACTAGGTCATCTGAAACCATAATATACTTTTCAGAAGAATAAGAAAAAACTGAGGCATTCAATTTCCTCTAAAATCCCCCAATACCCAATATTCATAGACTCTGTTTTTCCTTATTCTTCTGAAAAGTATATTATGGGAGAGAGAGAGAGAGAGAGATGTGGGCCTAAACGTTTTGTCACACCCATATATTTCATGCTCTTCGTGGAAAGATACGACTTAGAAATTACCTATCAAACAAAGAATAAACCACAATAGAGAGTTATCAGGATTTCGAATTGTTCGAAATCTGCTCTGCTCTTCATAAGATACACACATTGATAAAACTATCACTATTATGTACGTTAAAACAATAAAATATCTTAGAATGATTTACACTAATCTACTAATTGGTCACAACATAAACCATCGACAAGAACTTAACTCTTACAGAAATCAAAGCACTGATAGACAAGGCATCATAGGAAATATTCGTAAGGCATGTTAAAAACAACACATGTATTCCGTGTAGACTATTAAATTAAGCATATTAATACGACTACAGTTTAACATGATAAAGCTAGTTTTTTTGGGAGAAAAGAGAGAGAGAGAGAGAGAGAGTGTGTGTGTGTGTGTGTGTTTAATACATTTGATACATTGCCATTAAAGATTAAAGGAATAGAACTACTAAACATTAACTAGTTTCATCATCAAATAACGTGTTAACCCAGCTTCCAGGAGGCTTGTTGATATGTTATACGTAAGTCAGAACTTATATGATAAACCACACACCAAAAAAGGCGAATCTCTTCTATTTAGTATTATTACATACAGCTTATAAAATTTATATTTAGTATTATTACATACAGCTTCGCATGTATTTAACAAATCTAAACAATACGGTCTAATGTGGCAATGCGTTTAGGTATTCATGGCAAATAAACGGATATGTTATATTCTAGTAGTTTCTGAAATGTCGTCTGATTATTAATGCGGAAGATTTTCTCAACTATGACACGAAAACTGGGTAATGTATAAAAATAAACAATAGAGCCCTGATTAAGTGGCCTAAATGCAAATAGAGGTGTTTCGCTTAAAAGAAAAGAAAAGAAAATTAACGCATATAGTAGATATTCAATCTGAGATTGCAAAATATATCAAAAGTTGAATAGCTACATATTCCGTAAGAAATTATTATGAATGAGAAAGGAGTTTCAAATATAGAATATTCGGATTTACGGATAAGCACAGACTTACACTGTGCCGTGCAGGTATTCAAAACTAAATTTCACGGAATAGGTCGGTTAATCCTTATTCCCGAAGTGTCCTATGTCTGAATATCTCGTGTGTTCCTCGGCCTATTTGCCTATTTATTTTGAGAGGCAAAAACCCGAATTTCTGGGAGAAAAAAAAAACGCGCCACATTGGTCTGGGATCGGCTAACTCACCATTTGATTGAAAATACCTAATAAGGATTCGTCTCGCCATAGACGGGATTCGAACCCCGGTGTCTTTCCAACCAAAGTGTTCGTCTAAACCAGTGTTTCTCAACGAGGGGCGTACGCCCGACAGTGGGGGGACAATTTGAATATTTGGGGTGGGGGGGGGCAATTAGAAAATGATGTTGCATTCGTCGCTGATATACTCAAAACGCTCGCCGTTGTCGGCGAGTGGGGGACATCAAAATCTTTGAGACGTTGAGGTGGGGCATGATCCAAAAAACGTTGGGAAATACTGCTCTAAACCAACTGAGCTACGGTGGTTCATGTTCATTTTACTTTTACAGCGCGTTGTATATAAGCTTAAAAACAAAGCTTCAGGAACGATACAACTCATGCAATTGCTCATATAACGCTTTTCACTTAAGATCAACGCCATTTATTGTCACTCATTCGTTCACACACACACACACACACACACACACACATGACTCTGCCGTGAATTAACCGATGCATGCTTTTCTTGATTTCAGTTTGTTTACAACTTTGATGTTGTGCGCTGCGCCTCTGTGTGTTTCGGTGTTTCGCTGTGATGTGAATTATAAACTGATGATTTTAACTATCGTTTTATTTTATTGTTGCTAATAACGGCAGATAAAAATCAAACTAAGGATTCTGTTGCTAATAGTGAAAAGAAGACTCGTAAGCCTATTATAC
Source organism: Typopeltis vanoorti (assembly GCF_054136105.1). Taxonomy (NCBI): domain Eukaryota; kingdom Metazoa; phylum Arthropoda; class Arachnida; order Uropygi; family Thelyphonidae; genus Typopeltis; species Typopeltis vanoorti. The sequence continues at coordinate 87,238,504 of NC_143553.1, forward strand.
TAGATACTAAAATTAAAATTATTAAATTTAGTGACAATGGTGTGTCAAACACTGAGATAGGTCTTGAGAACACCGAGATATTGTTCTACATGAATTTCAAGTAGAGCGATAAGGATAAAGTTAAAAATGGAAAACTGGACAAATATGATTTATTGGGTTCTAAACGGTTCTAGTAAGGAAGAAGTAGTACCGGGATTTTACAGTCATCAGAGAAGAAGCTCATATTAAAATAAATAAATAACAAGGAGGGAAGAGAACAGTCCTGTTTAAAATTTAAAATAACAGCATTCATTTCATTCATACTGAAAACAAATATAGCAGCGAACTCATAATCTGAAGGATGGTGTCTGAAAAAGGCTTATCTAAAACTTCATTCTGAGGTTGTATATAAGAATATATGCAACTTCTTATGATTAGCTGTGCTGTAGAAAGACAGCACGCATGAAGAACTTGAATATCAACAGAAACTGAAGTATTATATTAGGTAATGATTTAACATAACAGATTCTTAGATTCTTACCATAGGCTGCATACGTTTCTGAAAACGATGTGAAAAGAATGCAATAATATGAAACTGCTCATAATTCACGACTACACTAGCCCCTTATCAATAGTACTTTTAATCTGCATTTTAAATGAAACATTTGTGTTTTACTTCCGCTTGAAAGAGGACAATAACTATTATTATCATAATAAGAATTACCAAATTTTTATGCATTGTAAAATATTTATGAAAATATTTATAGATATAAATATGTCTGTCCTCATTTCGAATGATATTTCAATGTGTGTGTGTGTGTGTGTGTGTGTGTGTGTGTGTGTGTGTGTGTGTGTGTGTGTGTGTGTGTGTGTGTGTGTGTGTGTGTGTGTGTGTGTGTGTGTGTGCACGCGCGCGCTTCTAGAACAAACAATGGGAACACTTCCAAGTACACAGATCGTCCAGAAACTTTGCTCTGTAACAATCCTTTTAAAGATTTTTTAAAAAGTTTTCTTTAAAAGTTTATTTAAAAAAAAAAAAAGCTGTTTCTAAAAAGAAGAGAAGAATTATGATAATTTCATCCCTTTCTAGAAATTAGGACTCTTCTTCATACAAAAAACAAACAAATCAGCCAACGAACATGCGCTTCACAGATGCATAGCTCCGTAGGGTCCTCTAAAGAAGATGTGAGGAGAGTGCGACAGTTCTCTTCGGTTAGAAAAACCTGGGTTCGAAACCTATCTAGGATTATGAGTACCTTCATTAGGACTTTTCAAATGAAATTAACCAGTCTCATAAGATAATGAATTTTGATAATGGATTTTCCTTACTAGGAAGTCACGTTTTTCACCATGCAAAACCGACAAAGCAACTGGAAATCATCGAACACACAATACACTTGCCTCATAGTTGCTTCTGCCATCCATAGTAAAACAAAATTACGGCCTTTTTATTTTCACCTGATAAAAACTGGGATACCAGATTTCAATAATTACTCCGATTGTGACAGCTTAGCTTGGGTTACTAACTGCAGAGCTTTTCTATTTTACTAAGTGGCTGCGGATTAGAATACCCAAACTGGTAGGAATGTTCATGGAAATGTTTAAGGTGGTAGATGAATTTGGTTCTATAAATTTGGAAATGAAATTTCGATTTTGAAGCGTGCATCTATACATATTTAGAATGATAAACTATAGCGAAAGCATCGCTCATTCAAAATTGTCACATAATATCTAAACTATCAGAAAATATACATAATTTACTTCATAATCGTTTATTTAAATTTTTAATGAGCGATTCTGAGAAACCAAGAAAGTTGAAGCGCAGAGAAAAGGATTACGTTATAAAGAAAGATTATTGATTTAGCGATATGATTAAAGATTTTGTATTGTTCCCTGCAAAGAAAAATCGTAAAAGTGCAGACCTTAACGCAGTCTGTGAAATATCCTTAGAGGTATGATTATGAATACAAAATAAACAAAACTTAATTTGGAACATACAGAGTCTTTCTCTTAAGATTCGGATTTTCGTTAATTTATAAAATGGGAAACTTAAGAAATATTTAATAATTATGTTATTATTAAGATTAATAAGATAATTATCTTGAATCAAGTTTTTCGAGAACAAATAAAATGTATTGTCGAGTAAGTGATTAGATATAGCTGATTTACGCCATAAAATGATTCATAATCACTTTCTTTAATATGATTACTCAGAGATTACTTTTATTTCTGGATTGATCCACCATGAGATGCGGTGATTAATACCCTTGGTGGGTAATGGATGGCAATGCTGTAGCCAATGAAGTTCTAACTAAGGTTCGGCTATTGCTGTTATCCTCCTGCCATGATCAGAGCTTTAATATCTCAATAACACCTTATCCCTACACTGTCCTCTGCAGATAACGGGGAAGATGAAAAGCATTCTTGTTTCGCCCCTTTAAGCCAGTCCTTATAAGGACTTTTATTTCTTCCGATCTGTGCATATTTAGTCTCACAGAATCCTTGTGAAATAGTAATTGCATTTGAAATCTCCTTTATATGCAGGAACTTTCGGAGTTAGTTCCAAAATACACGGGTGTCCTATAATTGAAAACACCTCATCTTCTGAATTAGTTCAGCGGAAAAAATAAGTGGATGAGTGGGGGCGATAATCTGGATGAGTGTCTTAAATGCGCAGAAGAATAATGAAACGTTACACAGATAAACAAACATTCTTATCACTGTTTTTAAATATATTAATATCCCATCTACAGAGTATGTAGTATCTATGTAATAACAAAAAATAGTAATAATCAATTTTAAGAAATAAAAAGAAATTAGAGAACTCGCCGATCAGTGATCAAAATATTAATTTTACTTCATACAGAATAAAAATATTATTTAAAAAACTACTTAAATTCAAATTAAATAAATAATATAGAAATAAAGAAAGAAACTATATTTTTTTCAAATTATATCTTCTTTTGTATTCGTTTTTCTTATATGTATATCATTAATTTGCAATGAACAGCATGAGTTTACTAAGGGAAACTCATGGTCATGTTTTAGCAACTTGCTCACATTCTATAATAATGTTACCAATAAACTAGACAAGGGGGGGATGGATACACCATGATAATTTTGGATTTTGTTAAGGCTTTTGACAGTACACAGCATGGAAGGCTGTTGCATAAATTGGAGAATATGGGATTGGATTATAAAATATTAACTCGGTAAAGAGAATATCTGAACTACAGATATCAAAAAGTAGTATACGGAGGATGTGAGCCTGCAAAATTTAAGGTAACTAGTGGTGTACCACAAGCAGTACCGTCGACAGGATGTAGCTCTACTCATTAAGCAGCCTGCTTCACGGCGCGGCTTAATAAGGGCGCTCATTCAGCCATATTGCGGTAGGCGCCGTCGCTACGCTAACAATTCCTGTTAGCGTAGCAAGTGCGGAAAGAAGTTTTTTCCAAGCTTAAAGTGATTAAAAGTTATTTGCGAACAGCAATGACCCAAGAAGGATTGGTTGGTCTAGCAACTATATCAATAGAGGCGGCCACAGCTCATAATTTAAATTTCGAAGGGCTTATCGACAGTTTTATTGCGCGATATCCCCTTAGAGCAAACATGTAATTAATATTATTATGTAATCGTTTTGCATTAATGTTTCTCTTCTAATAAAAACAAAATAACATTGGAGATTTTCTTATATTTTTGTCTTATAATCCATCGGAAGCGATATTTAATTGTTTGTCTCAGGGACCGATCTAATCTGGCGACCGCCCTGACCACAAGGATTAGTCCTTGGTCCACTGTTATTCAATCTGTACATTAATGATATTGGTAGGGTAATCAGGATTGCTGCTGATTAGCTGTGAATGAATGATGCTAATAAAGGGGTGAGGGCTAGATTTTTCTCTCAGAGGGTGGTGCATGATTGGAATGGATTGCCATTGGATGTTGTGAGTGTAAGCAGTATGAATGAATTCAAGAATAAGTACGATAGCTTGTGCATGTAATATGTGGCCGACCCCAATGAGTCCCTGACTCCCTGGAGGTCTCTCGTAATAATAATAATAATAATAATAATAATAATTTTGACATTGAAAAGTTTATTGTCCTCATCATATATACATAATATTTACAAATATACAATTGAAGGTGCTATCACCTTTTCTGTTCAGTACAATTATTCAGCCCAGAAGGTTAAGTAAATAATATTATATATATTTATAAATATTAGTAATAATAATTTATTTTACATTTTTTCATATCTATATTTACAATGGTTCATTTATTATGCTAAGAGTGATCTTTTTTATTTTAACGACATTGTTATGGAATAATTTTATATAAATATACACAATAATAATAATAATTTGTTGGGTGTCATTTCTGCTTCCTTCTTCGAAGCTTCTGCGAGCTTATTTGAGGTGGTTTCGTGGTTTTGTTTCAACACCCGTCGCGAGTCATTTAACTGTTTATATGTACGTGCTTGCAAACTTATATATACTGTATATGCAGGCCTGTTTCTACATTTTGTGGGGACCTGTGCGAAATGGAAAAGCGGGGCCCCCTGAAAGTTAGTAACTTTTATGGAAATTTTAAATGGAAGAATATCTTGTTAATTAATTAATTAAATTTAATTTGAAAAATATTTATGCACATAATTAAATAAGTATGCTCTTTAGAATCAATTTAAGTAAAAAAAAAATTAGTTAAAAAATAAATGTGTTTGTATGTACATGATATATTATTTTGTTATGTAAGTACACATTATCATATAAATACGCCAGAACAATGATTTATTTAATAATATAAATAATAATATAAAAATATGAAAAAAAATGTTCAATATTTAGTAAAAAAAAATGAAATATATGTATAACAACTTATAAGATTTAAAAGAAATTTTAATATATTAAATTTTATTTAACCTAATCCGTTTATCAATAAAATCATTTATAACGCTATCAAAATTCAAATTTTTTGCAATTTCATGCTCTATAGATATTATTGCCAGGGATGACAAACGTTCTTGAGACTTAAAAGATCGCAAATAGATTTTTATTAATTTTAATTTGGAAAATGACCTATCTGCTGATGCGACCGTAACTGGACTGGTCAATACTATTTTAAATGTCGTAGTAATATTTGGATAAATATCCGACAAATCATTTGCAATTATGAATTTTAAAATATTAATGGGTGCATCTTCTGGAACAATATTTCTAAAAATAATTAATTCATTGTAAAATTCAGATTCATCCATATCTGTATTTAATTTTTGATACAGCTGTTTACAGCAAAACTTTAATTCATTTTTCGTCGAAGAGAAAATACTTTTCTTCGACGTACTCGACTTTCTTTAAATTTAATTTCTATTTCTAATAGATTTGACAGGTCTTTAGCAATCTCAAAACAGCTATCAAATCCTGATATTCTCTGCTCTTCAAAGTACTGCACTAACTCTTTAATATGCTTAGTTGCTACGTCTATGGGAATTTTTGCATTTTGTAATACTTTACTTACTAAATTAACTTTTCATAAAAGCTCATACTAAATTACAAGGCTTAGTATAAACTCAAATGAATCTATTTGTTCATATACTGAAACCACTTCTACTTTGATAGTATTATCTTATGCAGTTTTAAATAATTCTTTTAGTGCATTTAAAAATTCTGGAATTTGAAAACGTACAGCTCTAACTGATTCTATTCTATATTCACATCTTGTATCACATAACGGTTTTGGAGTTAATTGTTTAACAAATTTCTTTAATATGTCCCAACGTGAAGTTGAGGCAGCAAATAATGTATATATTTTTTGTATAACATTAAAAAAATTTATTGCGATAATTGATGCTTTTGAGACATCCCCTAAAATCAAATTTAAATTATGACAGCCGCAAGGAGTATAAAATGCCTTTTCATTTTCATTTAAAATGTATGCACGGACTCCCTTATATACTCCTTTCGTATTCGCTCCGTTATCATACCCTTGTCCTCTACAATCTGACAATTAAGATTTAATTTATTCAAAAGTGATTTTATATTTTCATATATACCTTTACCAGTGGTGTCATTAGTTGTTAAAAACGTCATAAGGTGTTCACGAATTTCAATATCTGCTTCAAATATATGTAAAAATCTAAAAATTACTGAACAATCGAGAATTATTGATGCCTGTCGTATCATATTTACAATAGTTTGTTGAATTTTGGTTGCAATATCAACAATTAATTCATTTTGCACAATGGGAGATAGATACTAATTTTGTTTCGTACATATAATGTTTTTTTCCGAACATCGCATTAAATGATCTTTTAAAAGTGGATCAACTTCTGCAATTAATTCTATGATTCCTAAAAAATTACCGTTATGGGCTGTGTACAAAGTATCAAAATTACCTCTAAAAGCTAAATTATGTTCGGATAAATAAAGAACTGCTGCTACTATTCGTCTTAAAACATTTCTTAACCGTTCTGCTTCAAATTTCATGACATTTTGATTTGCCTGATCAATTGTATTGTGAGTTTTTAAATTACATTCGATTTGTGTCCATGAATACATGCATTTAATGTGCACTGGATTTCGTTCGAGCGACTTCAATCTTTCACTTACATGTCGCTAGTCAGAAAAGCCATTATTAGATAACAAATTATCATCAGAAGAAAATAATTTGCAACAAAAACAAAAAATAGAGTTGGAAGAGTTTGAATGTACAAGCCATCTTCTGTTTTGCTTCTCTCCGTTTGCAATTGTCCTAACATTGTGAACTGTGGAAAACACCTCTTGTTGTCATCTTTTGGAAAATCATTTTCTGTCGGAGGAGACGGTGGACCACGTTGTACAATTTGTGTTAGTGTTGCGTGGTTCAAAATTTTGGGCCATGTTGCTGGATTATCAATAGTGAATAGTTCATCTTCCTCTGTGTCTCAGTTTTAGGATCTTCAATACTCATTTTTGACCAAACGCGTCATGTTCTCCGCTTCCTTTGAGTATTTCAGAACTCTCGTTATTAATTAATGTTGAAGCCGAAGAACTGTTTGTAGTTATTTCAGAACTCTCGTTATTAATTAATGTTGAAGCCGAAGAACTGTTTGTAGTTATTTCAGAACTCCCGTTATCAACTGATATATCTGAACAAATATGAGTTCAACTTCATAAATTTAAACAGTGAATTTCTTTGACGTTCCTCAGCTGCTTCTTTTTCTTGTTTTCGCTTTCGTTTTTCATGCCCACTTGGGTATTTTCTTCCATAATAATCTCTCTCACGACTAGTCATACTTTAGAATTAAATACGATAGATTTAATTATAAAATAAGTTAATAAATTAAAACAAAATCACTTACCTGATAAATAAAATATATCTAAAATAGATAATATTAGAAAATAAATAAATCTAATGTAGATTGAAAACTGCTATTGAAGAAAAATTCTGATGTCGGATAACCTAAAACCAGTTTACAAAATATATTTTTTAAGTTATTTAAGTATAAAGAGCTAATAAGCTTCATTTCGGCAATGAAAACATTACTTAAATTAAGGGGATATTAAATCCCACATAGTTTTAAAACCGAATAAGAAACTCAAAGATTGGAATCAGAGAGTTTCCTGCCGAATATAGTAAAACTATAAAGTATCGGCGACACTAGCGTTAGCCAATACAAGTGACCCTAGTACGTAGTACAATACCGGACGACTCGTTGCTCTCTGATTCCAATCTTTGAGTTTCTTATTGGGTTTTAAAACTATGTGGGATTTAATATCCCCTTAATTTAAGTAATATATTTTTTAAGATTTTTTGCAAGCAATGTCACATAAAAAATTGCCATGACAGTACGTGTATATACTTACTTGTTCATAAAATCATAAACTAAAATCAAAGAACTCCTTAAAATTATTAAAAACACCTATTTTAAAATGCACTTTTCCCTATTTAACACTATGCTGTACGATATTGTTATGTATCTTAGAGTAGTTTCAAATACTACCGCTCTAGCGCTACGATCTTATTTCGCTTATTATAACAACAATAGTTTGTCGTAAAATTATATACATATATTTTTCTATATAATAATATTTTTAATATAATAATTACAATATTAATTTATATAATAATTAAAAAAATTAACTGATTTTCTTTTTTCAATTTTTTGCGCTTTGCGGGCCCTCTGCTACCGCACAGTTCGCACACCCATGGTTTAACTTTTTTTTTAAAGGGGAAGATTGGATTTGGATATGGCGTGTTAGTGTCCTTGTAATGGGGTTGGAGAGGGATTTGTTATAGGTTTGTGTGTGTGTGTGTGTGTGTGTGTGTGTGTGTGTGTGTGTGTGTGTGTGTGAGAGAGAGAGAGAGAGAGAGAGAGAGAAATTTCCCCTCTAATTTTCAGTCTCGCCATAATATTTATATGGCACCTTTTTCAACTCTCTGTAGGTCCCTAGGTTTCTGTCGTCGAATGGCAGTTTGTTGATCACGTCAGGTATGTAGAAGCTTCGGATGGCTTTTCCGTAGTGATTATTATACTTATATGTTATGTAGTTTATTGACTGTGGTCTTGTTATCTGATATGTTGTTCGGGTTACTCTGTATGTTGGACTGAGATAATGTTTCAGCATGACTGTGTAGTGACATAAGTGTTTCACCTTAAATAATAATAATAATTACAATCTTATTTCAGTTTTCTGATGATGAATTTTTCCCCGTGAAGAATTGTGCGGACAGCCACCTCCGTTTTATTACTGATACTGAATGAGAGAGTGTAGGTTTGTGACATTATGTAGCAGCAGGTAAGGCATAGAAATATGTTAGGTAACAGGAAAAAGTTTACTTTTGTTTTTCAAAACATATTTCTCACATTTTGTTTTCATAATAGAAACTCCTTAATCGCATAGCATAGATTCATTTACTTGGAGCAATAAGTAATCTTTTCTAACAAATGATTTTTATTTGCTGATTTTTTTATAGCTCTACCTTAATTAGATCAATAGTGTTGTCTTTATTTATGATTGATTTATTGTAAAATTTGAGGTCTGGATTTTCTTACTGACAGTTTAAATATGATAATTAGAAAATTCTTATGCTAAAAACAACGTGCAGAACAAGAACTCGAATAGGAATTTGTAAAGAAACAAAATATACATGTTTTCAATAAATAAACAAAGATAAATATTATTAAATTTTATTTGCATAAAATTAACATTTTGTGAAATTGAGTAAATAGGTCATTGTTATTGGAACGTATGCTAGAAGTAGGGAAGATCAAGAGGTCAGTGTATTGTCTGTTAATTGCGTATTTTTCCTGGCCAGTGGTTTATCTGTTTTGTGGATGAACAATCAGAATTTTCAAGAGGAAAAATCCTGGCGTTTCCGTATAAGATTGGCTAAGTAGAGATGGGAGGGGTAGATGATATGTTTCATTTTTAGTATAGCCGGTCTTGTACGGAATCGACTGGGATTTTTCTCCCGGAAACTCCTGTTTTTCATCACCTAAATCGGCCATAAAAACACACGCGATTAGCAGACATATCATATACCTCTGCTAATCTGCTACTGCTTGAGTTGCTTCAGCAATAAATCTAACCAACGAAAGTATTTTAAATATTTTCTTTGGTAATTTTTGCAAGTCAGTAATTTTGTAGAGAGCAAAATGTAATACGCAATTTCAAATTGAATTATATATGAATTAGTCATAGGAAATTTATATGTATGTATAATCCACACACGAAAGGTTACAAGACCTATATGCACATCAATGCCTTGCGTAAAAACACACACACAAAAAAAAGTAATCAAACTTCAGAGACAGGTAAAATAAACAACAGATCAAAGTGGCATCAGAGGGATGTCATTTCTGATGAATGCACAAGCACCGCCCTTATAGCGAAAGGGATTGTGTTTGAATGAAGTTTGGATAGGTGGGGGGGGGTTGTAATTGTTGAGATTGTCAGCTAAGGTTGCGTTGGGATTTGGATGACTAGCGGGTGGTAGAAATAGTGGTAGTGCATACTGTTTATGATGCTCTGAAGGACGCGAATATTAATAAAGAGGATATGAATGTGTGTGTTTTTTTATTTGAGTGAAGGGGTGCTATTTATTTTTTGATTGGATTTTCATTGTTTATATGCTTTATTTTATTTTTTTGTGTGGGCGATATCTTTATGATTTGCAATAAAACTGCATTTGTCTGTACAGTAGTTGTCTTTCAATGATGTGTGGAGGATGAGCTAACTAAAGAATAGAGTTATACAGTGCGAGGTGAAAGACTCGCACACATACCACCCATAGAGATAGGACCCAATCTCCTGTACACGCGTGGTCTTGACAGTTTCTCTCGCCACATGCTGCCTCCATCAGGCACGACCTGGCTGAGAAAGTGGCAGCAAGATTCTTCGCTACTTGTTGGGAAGCCTCTTGACACCTTTCCAATCAGGTTCCGTGTAGCGTACTATCTAACTGCCGGCTTGAAGATCATCTTCACTGATGTACCCTTGAATGATCCCTACAGTATATTTGACATATCCTTGAAAGGAATCACCTGAGTTGTATCTGAGAAGGAAGAGAGCGGATGGGGAGACAGAAAGCAAAGTCCTTGCTCTGCAGCCCAAAAATGACAATAAGCTGCTTCAGATCTCAAATAAGTAAGGCGTTTTTTCATCGAACAATTAAAGACATCTACCACATAGGAATCTAGTTGGCATTTCCTCCAGTTGGAGAGGATATGCTTGTTTTGGGTGCAATACTCGCCAGGTACACTAAAGCCTCTGTGGAAACAGCCACACCATAAGAAGGTGATGACTTGGTTGCCAGTTCCTTTTGTAGCTCATAATTAACTTAATGATATTAAATTTTCAATATTTACTCCATCATGCTGGGCAACTTACAAATTTCATTAGATTAGCGAAATACTTGGCACTTGTTCTTTACGTGTTGTGGCTGAATATTAATTGATGCAGTTTTTGTTTCTTTACTCATTTGAGTTGATACAGAATACGAAGTATCGTCCTGTGATGAGTCATCGAACTGTAATGCATTAATAACAATAATAATTTATTAGCACACTATTTGTATACTGCGTCAATATAACAGCAATGTTTGCTGTTATATTGACGCAGACTGATAAATGTTTGCCCTTTCTTGCAAGCAGCCATTATTTTTCAAGATAACTGACCATATCTTGAAAAGGCATATTCTGGAAAGCATTTCTTTCAGTTGCGCGAAAATGTTCTTGACTTTGTCAATCTCTTCTGTTATTTCGTCTGTACATTCAATTACTACTACTGCTTCTAATATTTGGATTACTTCCTCCATAATTGCTTCTGCAGAGTGGTGCGATGTTATCACATACAGTAATTTATGCAAATTGTAATCTTATATGGTTTCCTGAATCTGGTGTTCTCTATAATAGCTTTTCTTTGCCTTTGGATAAGACCCCAATTGCACTCATTTGACAGTCAAAGATTTCATCATTCTATTTCATGTTTCTTGTTACTCTTTGACTGTGAACTCTGTTAATTTTAACAGAGTTCACAGCCCACTCAGTCTCCAAAGGTTAGATACCTTTAACTTCTTACCTCTAAGGGCAGTGGACGTTAAATAGTTCAGGTATACTTTTTTTCTAAACTGTATACTAGTATTTTGGATTACGTTTGTTTACATTGATGTAATTCATGAATAAAAATAAATAAATAGAGAATGGAGAACGGTAGTTTGATTGTAGTAATATTTTTGATTTGTAGAATAATGTACAACATGCGTTCTTCATGTAGTACTTTTAATTCCAATTTAGGTTTCGACTATTCATTTATTAAAAATCCCAAATGAGAATTATACTAATCAGATGAGTAAATAATCTGATCAGAATATCTTCTAACTTATCTATAATATCAGAATAACTCATAATTTATCTGCTAAAGGAGGACTGGTTTACATTTGATTCATATTACAATTCAGTTCATATTAATAATTTTACATAAAGTAGCTTAGATTTCAGTTTTAATTTTTTTTTTATTTAGTTTGCAAATACAAGTAATAAAAAGTTGGAAATACATATTGATTTGAAATTTTTATTTTTTTTAGATAATTCCTATACTTCTCAAAAAAAATTTTTTTTTCAATAACAGAAATAAAAATAAAACATAACTGATGACCTTAAATTACTACACGGAGAAAATTGGTATCATCCTGTGTGGTGGTCGGGATAAGAATAGCGGCACTGTAACCCATGCATGTCGTAAGAGGCGACTAAAATGGGACGCAGAGTTTCAAGAGTCTCGCTCTCTTAGGATTCTTCCAGAATTTTGCTCCCGGTGAGGGGGGGGACTCAGATTTCGAGGAGTTTGCCCTGAGAGAGCATTTTTGAGTCTCTCAGGGTGTTCTCCTGCGTGGCCTGTGAGGGGGGCCCTGTCGGTGGATGCTTTTCGCTGGACTATGAGCGGTTCTGCTCAGTAAGTAATGGGAAGGGGGACCCGCCACTGAGTGGAACCAACGCTGAGTTGGACGATCTTTCGGCCACTCATAGGGAGTGATCCGGGGGATCGTCTTCATTTTTAGAAAGGGCTTTACTTAAAAATCGTCAATGTAGCCCATGCATGTCGTAAGAGGCGACTAAAATGGGCACCCAGAGAGGGCAATAGATGGCAGTGCTGTAGCCAATGAAGTTTTAACTGAGGCTCGACTATTGCGGATACCCCGCCAACCAGAGCTTATAGCACAGCAACACGTTATCCATACATTTTCTTCTACAGATAACGGAGAATATGAAACACATTCTTGCTTCACCCATCTAGTCAAAAATTAAAATAAAATAAATAAATAAATAACATGTATTTTTTTTTATGTTAGAGCATTATACGGGATAAAAATTCAATGTTGTTGTTGTTGTCTTGTCCTTTGAAGAGTCTTAGATGTTTCCGTGTGCTCCTTGTACTGCTTTGGCTATGTCTGTGATTTTGTTTGTATAGAGCTGTTGTTCAGGATTAGGATCTATTTCTTGCAAGGCTGCTGTAATTGCCGGACAGGTAAAGATGTGAGTGGGTGTAAGTTCAGTATTGGGGCAGTTGTTGCAGTTTCTATATGTTCTCGTATCATCTGTATTGATCTTCATTCCTCTATAATGTCCTGTTCGTAGTCTTGCTATCGTGGTGGAGGTCCTTCTGTCAGCATTGATCTCGGGAATTTGATGTTGTATCACTGATTTCAATGGAATTAGTTTAGCTTTTGCTAGTGCATTGGCATCAGCAAGAGTTATCATATGAGTTTCTTGGTTGAGTTCTCTGGCATCTTTTGCTAATTTATCAGCTGCTTCGTTGTGATCAATGCCTACATGAGCAGGAATCCATTGTAAAATGCAACTTTTACCTAAACACTTTAGTTGATTTAAGAGTTCATGGATGTCTTGTGTGAGCTTGGTATTGCCATTTTTGATTGCCTCCATAGCTGATCTTGAGTCACTGTAAATTATAATTCCTTCAGATTGTTGAGATGATGATAGATTTAAGTAGGCTTCTAGTGCTTTATTTATTGCGTAGAGTTCGCTGGTAAAATTGGAAGCGATTCTCCCAGATCCAACTTTTATTGAAAGTTTTTCACCTTTCAGGAGTAGAAGGAGAACAACACCGGAACCTCCATTAATCATATTGGTGTCTGATGATCCATCGGTATAACAAATAACCTGTTTGGAGGATGAAAGAAGGTTGATGGTATTTAGGCCTTTTTCTTTAAGCATTTCTTTTGGTTCTTTTTTTGTACAGAGTTTGGTAAGGTTTAGATTTATGGAGGTATTTGAAGGTAAAGGACTGGAAAATAGAGGTTCTTTGTTTATGTGGACATTTAGCTGATCAAGGCCTATTTCTTTCCTGATAGTGTCACCATATTGTAAAGTTGATGATCTGTGAAGTCTGCAATTTTGGTTTCAATGTTCATAAGTTTTTAGGGAGATATGATCACTTTGGTAGCTTCTGATATTATTTATGAATTTTATGGTGACAAATTTTCGTCTGTCCTCCAGCAGGTCAAGCCCACATTCCTGTTGGGCTCTGATATTGTTAGTGGATGAGACTGCACCAATGATAATCTTGGATGCTTTTGCTTGTATTTTGTCTAGTTTTTTCTTTACCGATGAGGCCGAAGGTGACCAGATAGGTGCTGCATATTCCATTATTGGTCTTATTAGTGTAGTGTAAGTAGTTTTGAGGATTTTTGGCTTTGCGCCCCAATTTGTTCCACAAAGCCTTTTCAGTATATTTAATTTTTTTAGAGCTCTGTTGGAAGTGTTAGAGATGTGTTGTGCAAAACGTAATTCCTGATCAAGCGTAATACCAAGGTATTTTGGATTTGTGACTTTTTCAATTAGCTTGTTATTGATAGGATATTATTGAGCTATGAGCTCTGATCATGGCAGGAGGGTAACAGCAATAGCCGAGCCTCAGTTAGAACTTCATTGGCTACAGCACTGCCATAAATTACCCTCCCTGGGTACCCATTTTAGTCGACTCGTACGACATGCATGGGCTGCAGTGGAGCTGTTCTGATCCCGGCCACCACACGGGGAACAAGGAATAATTATACTTATTTGTATATTTATAAATTTGTCATTATAAAATAAGCATGGTATAAATTTCTTTACAAATTTACTGAAGATTTCTTTTAATGTAGTCTTTAAATGTTTCGATAAACAAGGTAGATATTAGATCCAGCATTATTTCAGAGCCAAATGTAGAAACTATGAAAGTTTCGTAAGTTAACCAGAGAGCTTGCTGGAATACTTTCCTCAGCATTCCCCCCAAGTTGTCTTAGTGTGGACTACTGAAAAAAGACATAGGTGCTATCCAGGCGTCTATATATTCGTCAATCGCTATTTTGTATCACCGAACTGAAGCCTTTTGTCTCTTTATTTTAGTCTTTAAATGTTTCTTTTGTTGTGATAAACTAAGTTGATAGAAAACAATGGCCATCATTTACATTTTCTTGCATAACAATCTCCAGGCAGTTTGGTGCGATAGTATAGTTGAAAATTATTGTTAATATTAACGACTAATGAAGGTAGTTTTTTTCTTTATCATAATCATAATAATAATAATATGAAAACTTGGAAAGCATTTTTGGATTACCACACCGTTTTATTTACAATATGCAACAGTAGGTTGACACTCGCAATTGTTAAAGCGAGTGTCACAATGGCGAGTATTATTGCCTGAAATAGATTCCGGGCAATATTATTGCCCGGAATAGAAATCCGTCGTCGGCGACTCCTCTCATTCACGTTTTTAATATTTATGACACTACATTCAAATACTGTGTATTCACTTGAAAGTTATTCAAAGTTTCACTTTTAATAAATGGTCAGTATTTTTTTTTTTATTCCGTTAATAGTTGACAGTTGCGCATTTACTGTTTATATGCTTATATATGTTTATATTGTCCTCACAGTCAGCATAGTGGCTGTGCGCTTCACAACCATATGCCTGGGGAAGGAGTGTCCAAGGTTCGATTCCCGTCGGTGATGTGAGAAGCTGAAGGATCTTCCTCAGCCACAGCCAAGTTAGCCGGACGTGGACAATAGGGTTTTTTCTCTAGTTTATCCTGGGGTTTTTCATCCCGCAAAGCAGGCAAACTGGCCTTGAGAACTCAACAACACTGAGGATATAGGATACACCTAGGCGTAGGTCTGACCTCCTTATCCTGTGGACGGTGTGGGTACGATGATTAATAAACCCTCGACACCGCAAGGTAAAAGAGGGGAAAAGGAAGATAAGATGAGATGAGATATGTTTATATTTACTGTTTATATGCATAATATAAAGACAATATCTAAGTTACAATGATCTCATAATATACTTTTATATTAAAATTCAGCTTTATTTAGTATTGAATTATTCTATCGAACTCATGAGGTAGTCTCGCAATCTTTTTCTGAAAGCATATTCTGAGGTTAAGATTTATGAAAAATTTCATTGTTTGCCTTGGGAATTACCAGCAAGTTCTGTCCACAGCGTAAATCATAACTTACATTCTATACAGAAATATTTTCCATATTATTTCCTAAGTACGAGGGTGGTCTGGAAAGTTCTCAGCCTAGACGATAGATGGCAACACTATCGGCAAGATTTTTTTTCTAAGTTGGTACATCTGTCATAAGCATCCATGTGAAATTGCAAGTCATTTTATCAAGTAGTGTGTTTTATACAGCTGTATGAAGCAAATGTGTTGTCTGTATCTCGTGAAATGGATAAAATTGAGTATCGTGCGGTTATACCACCATAAAGGCAGAGTTATTTTAATTGCAAAATATTATGAATGGGAAACAGGTCATTGATTGAATATGCGAAGTCGGTAATGACTACAGCTCTAATAATTCTGTTTTGTATTCATATCACAGGAAGCAGATTGTTGTAGCTCCACCACAAAAAACAGGTGATACCATATTGCAGTGAAGAATTTCACAAGAATAGTACTGTATAAGCATCTTAGAAATGTTGCAGTTACAAATTTATTAACATAATATATTTTGTTAATTATAAACCTGAACTTATTTATTAAAAATGAGATATGAGAATTCCATTTGAGATTGTCATCGATATGGAGGATCAAATACTTGACTGATTTTTTTATTTTTTACTTGGTATATTATACGAGGTTTGAAAAGTTCTCAGTCTAACAATGAAAACACGAATTTATAATTTCAAAATTATTCTTATTTTTCAACATAATCTTCCTTAAGACTAATATATTTATTCCACAGATGCTCCAGCGCCATTATACCGTCCCTGTAGTGGTTCTCAGTAAGATCTACAAAATACCCCTCTGCAGCTGCAATCACCTCTTGATTCGAATAAAAACTCTGACCAGCGAGGAAAAATTTTAGTTTTGGGAAGAGATGGAAGTCAGAGGGAGCCAAATCTGGGGAATGGGTGGATGATTCCAATAATTCATAGTGCAGATCCCTTAATTTTCCCATTACCAAAACACCTTTGTGGGCAGGTGCATTGTCCTGATGAAAGATGATTTTTTCTTCTACAAACCGGGTTTTTTCTCATGAATGTTTTCGTCTAGTCTGGTTAAACGATTGGAATAATATTCCCCGGTTATTGTTTTACCATTTTTAAGATAATCAATATACAAAATGACTTTAGCATCCCAAAACACCGATGCCATGATCTTTCCTGCTGATGGAACCGACTTTGTCTTCTTTGGCTGTTTGGATTCTGGTGTGTAATCCAAGTCTCATCCATAGTAATAAATCGACGCACAAAATTAGTTTTATTCTTGTTAAAAAAGCTTCAAGCACTGTTCAGAGATTTTCATGCAAGTGCGTTTTTCATCTGCAGTGAGCAAGCGCAGCCCCATCTTGCTCAAAGCTTTTTCATTTGCAATTCTTCATACAAAATATATCCTACACGTTCTTTTGAAATGCCTATAGTTTCAGAAATTTCACGCACTTTGACTCGCCGGGCATTCAATACCATATCGTGCACTTCATCAATGATTTCTGGTGTTGTTACACTTTTTGGACGTCCTTCACGTGGATCATCTTCAACGTTGGTACGACCACGTTTAAACTCGGCAGCCCATTTCTTAATTGTCGAAGACGAAAGAGAAGAGTGCCCATAAACTTTTATGAACTTCGAATGCATTTCTTTTGATGTTAAACCTTCTTTTATAAAGAATTTTATAACCGCACGATACTCACTTTTATCCATTTCAAGGGATACAGACAACACTTTGGCTTCAGACAGCTTATAAAACACACTACTTGATAGAATGACTTGCAATTTCACATGGATGCTTATGACGGATGTACCAACTTTGGAAAAAAAATTGCCGATCGTGTTGCCATCTATGGTCGAGGCCGAGAATTTTTCAGGCCACCTCCGTATCTAGTTTATTTGGTATTAATTTTATGGCCATTATTGCTATAC